>NW_005871635.1:85168-122587 GCF_000147115.1 Myotis lucifugus
TTTGTGGTGGAGAAGAGGGGTTCCCCCCCCCCCAGCCTTACCCCTTTGGGGTAGGGGCCAGATCTGACAAAGGGGCCCTTCTTAGTTTTCAGGATTAATGTCTGGGGGGGGGCAAAACAGCGAAGCAGTGATCGGGGGGAGACGGGGGTCCCCTGCCCAGGCCTGATGCCTGGGCCAGAGGCGTCAGGCCTGGGTGGGGGGTGGAGCCAGTGATGGAGGAGTCTGGGGGTCCCTGCCCAGGCCTGATGCCTCTGACCGAGGCATCAGGCCTAGGTGAGGGGCCGATCCGGTGATCGAAGGGTGATCGGGGTCGACGCCTCTGGTCGAGGCGTCAGGCCTGGGCGAGGGCAGAGCCGGCAATGGGAGGGAGATGGGGGTCCCCTGCCCAGGCCTGAATCCTGGGCCAGAGGCATCAGGCCTGGGGGCGGGGGGGGGGGCAAGCCGGCGATTGGTGTGAACTACAGAGAAAACATCTTTTCTGACCGCTCATTGGTTAAGCTCCCTGTATGCCACTGGTAATATTCTTAGTAACTTGGGTAATAAGAATCCAAAATGGTGATCTAGGGTTTTTCACCACACTCCTGGTGAAAAAAACAAAGGTCTGCTGCTGGAGGGCTAAGAAATGTCATATCCTGCCCTAGCCGGTTTGGCTCAGTGGATAATGCCTTGGCCTGCCGATGGCAGGGTCTGGGTTCAGTTCTGACCAAGGGCATGTACCTAGGTTGCAGGCTCCTCCCTGGCCAGAGCCCAGGTCAGGGCTCATGCAGGAGGCAACCAATCAAAGTGTTCCTCTCACTTTGATGTTTCTCTCTGTCTTTCCCTTTCTCTTCCACATTCTCTAAAAATCAATGGAAACATATCCTCAGGTGAGGATAAAAAGAATAATAAAGAAATTATTATTATATGAAAGACACATCTTGAAAATGCCTAAAGAAAGTTGTCATTTTTCATGGTGAAGGGACTGGAGTCCGTATTGATGAAAAAACTATGCTGGCTGCAGTGACTGGCAGTGGCTGCAGCAGTGGGATGATGGGGCTGGTGCTTTCCCCTGATCAGCCCGGTCACCTCCCACAAAGGGAGGCCAGACTGCGGCTTAGGCCCTATCCCCAAGGGGAGCAGGGAGCGGGCCTAAGCCATCACTAGGACATCTCCTGAGGGCTCCCAGTATGTGAGAGGGGGCAGGCTGGGCTGAGTGACACCCCCCCCCCCCCCAGTGCACAAATTTTATGCATTGGGCCCCTAGTTATAAAATAAGAATAAGTTGATATTATATAAAGCAATGGACTATGAATGTGAAAACGTCTCTATTTCAAAAAAGTTGGAATATCTTCTTTTCTCTTATTGTAATCTTGCCTTTTATTTCTTTTAATTTAAAATTTATTTTCAATTGGAATTTACATTCACTTTTTTGTTTGTTTAACCCAGGTGTACAGCATAGTGGTTAGACAATCATATAATTCGCAAAGTGGACCCCCGATAGTTCAAATAACCACTTGGCACCACATATACTATTACAATATTATTAACTATATTTCCTCTGCTATACTTTATATTCCCATGACTGTTTTGTGACTAAAAATTTATACTTCTTAACCTCTTCACTTTCATTATCCAGTCCCTGAATCCCGCTCCTTTCTGGCAACCCTCAGTCTGAACTATTTAACTATGAGTATGTTTCTATTTTGTTCTTTAGTTTCCACATATAAGTGAAATCATAAGGTATTTGTTTTCCTCTAGCTTGTTTCATTAAGCTTAATACTCTCTAAGTTCATCCATGCTGTCATAAATGGTAAGATTTCATTCTTTTTTCATGGCCAAGTAATATTCCAATATATACATGTATCACCACATTTTTATGCAATCCTTTATTGATGGGCACTTGTAAATAATGCTGCAATGCACATAGGGATGCATATAGTCTTTCAAATAAGTTCTTTAAGTTTATTTGAATAAATTCCCAGGACTGGATTCACTGGGTCACAAAGTAGTTCAATTTTTAATTTTTGAGGACCCTTCATACTGTTTTCTGTAGTGGCTGCACCAATCTGCATTCCCTCCAACAGTGCACGAGGGCTCCCTTTTCTTCACATCCTTGCCAGCACTTGTTGTTTTTGACTTAGTGTGAGGTGATAGTTCATTGTGGTTTTAATTTGCATTTCTCTGATGATTAATAACTTTGAGTATCTTTTCATATATGTATTGGCCATCCATATGTCTGACTTAAAGAAATGTCTGCTCAAATCCCTGCCCACTTTTTAAATGGAATGTGTGTCTTTTTTTGGTATTGAGTTGTCTGACTTTTTTTGGTAAATTTTGCATAGGAATGCTTTATAGGCTGTAGCATTGGCAAATATCATTTCCCATTCAGTAGGTTGTCTTTTCATTTTGTTGATGGTTTCCTTTGCTATGCAAATACTTTGTAGTTTGATGTAGCCCCATTGGTTTATTTATTTTTGCTCCCCTTGCCCAGGAGATATGTCAGGAAAAGTATTGCTATGAGAAATGTCTGAGAGGCAAGATGACAATGGAGGCAAATGCGGTTCTCACATCCTTACACAAACACATCAAAACTGCAACCTAACTACAAAACCAAAACCAAAACCCATTCAGAACCACCTGAAATCCAGCTGAATGGAAGTTCTACAATGAGGGATCTAAAGATGAAACCAGCAGAAAAGCAGAAAGGGCTGGTCCCACAGCCACGTGTGGCAGATAAAAACCAGGAGGACATCTCAGTCTGGAAGTTCCCACCAGGAGCAAAGGGTCCCAGTCCCACAGCAGGTCCCCAGCCCAGGTTTCCAGCACCAGGAAGAGGAGTTCCCCTAACTGCTGGCTGTCAAAACAAGGGATTGTGACTGAGAGAGACAGAGAGATTCTAGAGTCCTAGGCAGTTCCTCTTAAAGAGCCCTTACGGACTTACTCAGACTCCCTCACTCTGAGCTCCAACCCTGAGGTAGTAGCTTGAAAGGCACCAGGGACATATGGGGAGAAACTGAAATTTTTCTGGCATCAGGACAAGAGACAAAAGTGTTGCAAATATCATTGTTCCTTTTCTGAGGACCCCACCGCTTGCAGAACTGGCATGCAAGCACCATACCTGAGTTTCTATCAACCTGGTTAACACTGTTGCCCACCCCTGGTTATTCCCTGAGACCCAGATCCACCCAACTCATGGGGCCACCCAAGCTGTTTCCAGTGACTTTTCAAGAAGAATGCTCTGTCTCAACTCATGATTCAGACTTTCCAAAATTATCTCAAACCAGCAGAATCTGGCCTCAGCATGCACTGTATCTCTCGCTAAGTAGCCCTAGACCTGGCACTAGTCACAGCCTGCCTCGGTTCATAGCCTGGGCACCTCCACGCCAGACACGAGTAGCAGCCATCTGCAGATCGCTTTGTAGATCATGCTGGGTGGCCCATGGCAGAACACAGGGGGTGGCTGACCTTGGTCTGCACCTCCTGTGAGGCCCCAGAGCCAGTGCACCCAGTGGAAAGCTTCACACCATGTGGAAGCACAACCCAATCACCCCCATAAGTGACACACTCAAGAGGAAGACTCAGTGGGTAACAGAACCCTGCTGAAGTAAGCCTTGCTCTGCGGGGTGGGCCTCTGCACAGCTGATCCCACCTGGTGGTGAGTGGTGGCAGCCAGTCCTTGCAGTCCATCAACCTGCAATCAAGACTCACCTACAATAGGAGGATGTAACAGCCCACACAGAGGGGTGCACCTGGAGTGCTCAGCTTGGGTGATGGGAGAGACTGTCCCACTGGACCCAAAAGAAAACCTACTACATGAGGTTATTCTACCAAGCTCAGGTGACATAGCAGCTCTACCTAATACATAGAAACAAACACAGGGAGGCTGCCAGAATGATGAGATGAAGAAACATGTCCCAAATGAATGAACAGAACAAAACTCCAGGAAAAGAACTAAACAAAATGAAGACAAGCAATCTACTATATGCAGAGATGAAAACAGTAGCTATAAGACTGCTCAATGAATTTAATGAGAACGTCAACAACATGAAAAAGGTCAAGTCAGAAATGAAGGATAATGAACTGAAATGAAGAATAATTTACAGGGAATCAGCAGTAGAGTAGGTAAAACTGAGAATGAAATCAGTGATTTGGAATATCTGGCCTGAAATGTTTCTGTTGAGAAATCAGCTGATAGTCTAATGGGATCTCTGTTTTAGGTAACTAACTGTACTTCTTTTGCTACTTTTAAGAAATTTTATTTGTTTTCACCTTTACCATTTTAATTATGATGTGTCTTGGTGTGAGTCTCTTTGGGTTTATTTTTGGGGGGACTCTTTTGCTTCTTGAACTTGTGTGTCTTTTTCCTTCACCAGGTTAGGGAAATTTTCAGTTATTATTTGTTCATATAGGTTCTCAGCCTCTTGCTTTTGCTTTTTTTCTTCTGGTATTCCTATTATGCAGATGTTGCCACACTTTATGTTGTCCCAGATGTTTCTAAAACTATCCTCATTAAATGAAACTCTTTTTGCTGCTTTAATTGGGTGTTTTCTGCTACCTTGTCTTCCAAGTTGCTGATTTGACCCTCTGCTTCATTAGCCTGCTATTGACTTCTTCCTGTGTATTCTTCATTTCAGATTAATTCTTTTTTATGCCCTCTATATCTTTTTTTATGATTTCTATCTTTTTTTTTTAAAGTTCTCACTGAGGTTATCTGTTCTTCCCTTAAGTTCCTTGAGCATCCTTATAACCATTGCTTGAACTCTGTATCTGGTTGATTGCTTTTCTCCATTTCTCTTAGTTCTTTTTCCGGGGATTTCTCCTGTTTTTTCACTTGGGGCATGTTTCTTTGACTCCCAATTTTGGCTGTCTTGCTGTATTTGTTTCTGGGTATTAGGTAGATCTTCTATGTCTTCCAATCTTGGTAGGGTGTTCTTGTATAGGAGGTGATCTGCGGGGCTCAGTAGCACAGTCTCCCTGATCACCTGAGCAAGGTGCTCCAGTAATGTTTCTTGTGGGGGTTATGTGAACACTTCTCTTATAGTGGAGCCTTAATTGCTGTTGACCCATTTGTGGGTGACAGTGAGAATCAACCACATTTGCAGTGTCTGCACTGCTTTATGGGTGCTGATCCCATAAAGCAGAATCCTCCCCGCAGGGTCTGGTCCCTTTGGACATGCTGCTTGTGGAGCTCATTCGGTCACACTCTGATGTTTTCTGAAGCTTGTCACAGGATGTGTAGGTTCTGGGGCCTCTCGAGAGGGACACCAGCACAGGTCTATACCAGACACTGCCTGTGTCTGGTGCTAAGCTATCGGTTTGGAGGTACAAATACACACAGCTGTTGGCAGCATCTGCTCAGCCTGGGTGTGTGGGAAGGGCCAAGCTTCCTCCAGCACTGAGCACAGCAGCAAGCAACAAATGGCCAACACACTCTGAGATCTGCCTCTCCTGCCATCTGCCTGTTAGCTTCAGTCCCTGAAATAACCTCTGGGGTATGCAAGTTGCGTGAGGTAGGTTCTCAGGTAGTTACCATTTAGGGGTGAGCATTATTCACCAGAGTGATACAGACTCAAACTTGGTGCCAGTGCTGGTTATGAGGCCACTCAGCAAAAGTCTCAGGGTTCACCTAGGCCTTCACACCCACTGGGTGCCTGCAGACCTTTGTGGTGAACTGGGGTCTTAGGGAGTCATCAGGGTGAGTCCAGCAGAGTTCAGCAGGCCCAGAAAGACCAGGATTTGGCCATGTGGAGGGAGGGCTTTGAATAGGAATAGTGGCACCAGTTGGACATGTAAAGGAAAAATGTTTTTCTCTCTTGAGCCACACAACTCAATCTCTTCTCGATTCTTCCTCTGCCTCCTCAAGAGCCTGCCTAGAAATTCTGATAGGTCCGGCCAGGCTAGTCACAGAAGCTGACAATTGTGCAGAGTATGAGCTCTGCAGGCCAGGGCCACTGGGAATCAGTGGGAAGGGCTAGTGGATGTCCCGTGAGGGAAAGGCGCAGGTCAAGTTGGGGGCATATAGGGGAGAAGGTTCCTACCCCAGATCCACACAACTCAGTTCTGACATCTACTGAGTTCTCCCTCAAGAGCCCTCCAAGAAAGTCTATATCATGGTGCTAGACAGCTGACTCCTCCACAGGGCATGAACTTGGCAGGGTGGGGGACAGGGAGTAAAACAGGGTGGGACTATTGCATTCTCCCAGGCTGATGCTGTATGGAGGGGAGTACTTGACCCAAGAAAGACAGCATTTGTGGGTGGTGGGGAAGAGTGACTCAGCACAGGGACCCTGACAGCTTTTTATTCTTGGTTATGAAACTTCTGTTCAGCTAGTCTTCAGTTGGTTATTCAGGTTAATTGCCCCATATTGTAATGGTAAATCCAGTTTGGCCTGAGAGCAGTTGAGTGTACCTTCCTCACATTCTGCTGCCGTCAGTCTCTTCATTTATTCTCTTAAAAGACTGGAGGAGGGTGCATGATAAGCAGGTAGTGAAGTGGTTAAGTATGGGTTTGATCACCTAGGTCTATGCCACTTTCTAGCTACATGTAACATCAAGTAAATTTTTAAATCTCTTCAAGCCTAACCTTCCTTTTCTTTGAAATAGGGTATTATGTGTACCAACCTCAGGGTTATGAGATTTAGTGAGATAAAGCGTACACATTATTAAGCAGAGTCCTCATTTTGTGAGCAGACACAAAATATCTAATGTGTTTTAACTGCATTTGCTGACCTGCATGCAGTGAGCACTCTTCATTGGTTCCTTCTTCACTGTCAGGCCTGCATTGGCGCCACACTTGGTTCAGCACTTGTTGGGTGTCTTCTTATAACAACGTAATGATGATTGGACAACTGTTAGGAAAGGAAGTGAGTTCAGACATTTATAATAATAAAGTGTAACATGCAAATCGACCAAACCACCAAACAGCGGAATGACCATCTGGACGGCCTTCTGGACGACCTTCTGGATAAAGCCGGGGCTGCAAGGGCTGAGCCCCTTGCATGAATTTCACGCATCAGGCCTCTAGTTTAATTTGAGTAGTCCTTAGAGCAGTGATGGTGAACCTATGACACGCGTGTCAGAGGTGACACGCGAACTCATTTTTTTGGTTGATTTTTCTTTGTTAAATGGCATTTAAATATATAAAATAAATATCAAAAATATAAATTTTTGTTTTACTATGGTTGCAAATATAAAAAATTTTCTATATGTGACATGGCACCAGAGTTAAGTTAGGGTTTTTCAAAATGCTGACACACTGAGCTCAAAAGGTTCGCCATCACTGCCTTAGAGGTTATGGAGCTCAGTGCTCTATGAGATGGAAGCATTTCTGTGTAATACTCATAGTTAAAGCAAAAGTCTTAATCCCCGTCCCCAATTTATTCCAACTTTATTTATGTCACAGCTAATATTTACTGAGTGCCTACTGGGTACTGTATTACATGCCCTATATATGTGATCTCAATTAATGCTCATAATAGTATTATAAAGCTTTGGTATTTCCCTCTATCCCCTTTTACTGTAACGATGTATAGACTGAAGTTCAGAGAAGTTAAGCAATTTGCCTCTGGACAAATAATAACAATATGACATAAAGTCTATTTGACTCCAAATTCTAAGCTCTGAATCACTTCTCACACAGAATAAAACTGGAATTTTCTCTTCTGGGTCATGTATATGTTCATTTCCTCAATATGGCTATTTCTGGTAAATCAGATATATGAGATTGGGCTAAGTTAACTTTAAGGAGATTTCTTACATAATGCCTTAAATATTTCAATAACTCTATTCCACCCTCTCACCTCCCCCTCCACTTCCCCCTCCTTCTTCTTGTAAACAGATAGCCATAACTTCAGTTCATAATATAGCATCAAGTTTAAAATGAATAGAAGCATACTTTTTAACTATAAATTTACATTCTTCATACCTTTCTTCCTTGACTCTAAGGACGATGATGCCAAAGCATTTAGGCAGAAACTTAAGGAAAATTATTTTGATATTTTAAATTTTCCAAATATTTGACCTCGTGTAGCCTAAATATCTAGATAATTAACCAAAGCTGTGTCTACACACATGGCAACCAAACTGATACTGAACCATTTTAGTTAAACCAGCCAGCCCTGGCTCCAGAATGTCTATGATTTTTTACCCTTGCCAATCCCATCACCGTGTGGCTGAAGCCAGGGAGCCCAACTACCTGATTTAGTTCATTTCACCTAATTAAGAAGCCTCATCTCTTTCCTTTGGGTTATGTTTTGATGGTATGTTTATAGGCACTATCTGAGTTTTAATATTTTCATCTAGGAGTTTGGGTGAGGTGACTATGAAGAGCAGTCCTTGTCCCATAGTTCTGCTGGCCCCACCCCTTGGAATGCTGCTTCCTCCCAGGGGTTATTCAGACATTCTATCTACCAAACTCTGCAGCCTGATATTTAAAACCCTTTCTTCACATTCCACTTCAGCCCCATTTTTCATGCTGTAAAAATGGTTTAATCCCCTTCTGCATAGCACTCCTTGTTGCCTTGCCTTTATCTGCCACAGTAATGTGTCAAGATAAGTCTCAACACAATCTTTTTTCTTCATAATTTCTGTCCTTGACATTAAGGTGAAAATAGTATTTCTCTTAAAACAACGACTTTTGTCCTTGGATCTGAGCAGCCTGTCATTTCTTTGTGGGCCTCAGTTTTAGTTTTGCTCTGGCCTCAGTGGAAATACTGGCGTCTCACTTAGTAATGTTTGCTAAGAAGATCGCAGGAGCCATTTCCCCTACCCCCAGCAGAAGGCCGTCAGACTCCTCTGGCACCACTGTCCTTGCACAGATCCTTGGAGCAGCTGGAGTTACTGACTAGGTTTCAACAATGCTCCCTTTCCAAGCTGTTACTAGCAAAGCCTTTTCTGCGTTTTAATTCACCTGGACAGGGGTCTGCTGGCTCTTTGCACCCTAGTTTAACATCCCTCAGTAGCTGCTCAATTGCTCCTGAATACTTATAACCAGCAAAGGCTTTTCCTAAATAGTCCTTTGGGTCCAGCATCCTGGGCTCATCAGTTCCCCTGGCCTGGCTGTTCTTCCTTCCAGGACTTTATAGCATGGAGCCATAGTGCAGTAGAAGGAGCATTGCCTGGGTTTAGAAAAGGAGACCCTTCATGTTCTGCCATAAATGTGTGACACTGGGCTCCTCCTTGGGCCTTTGCTTCTCTTCTAAACACAGGTGCTAGATCAGATGACCCCTAAGGGGCCCATCCTGCTGGGAGGCACACTGTAAAATATTGGGGTCTTTCGAAAGCCCTGGGATGTACTGCTTAGTGGAAAGTTAGCGGCATTAGTTTGCAGTGGTCCATTATGATAATAGTTACAATCCCCTTGATTTCTGACCAAGCAGACGGAACTAATAATTTTCTTCAACACTCTGTTAATACCACCTGAAGATACCCTGAGTCATTTAACCAGTTTTATTTGCTACCATCTCCAACCATTGATATTGATTGGCCTATCCTGACTAATGAAAAAGAGCTCCTTTTAAAAAGTAATTCATTTATTTACTCAATCACACATTTGTTCACCAGAGCACTATGCTGGACATTTTCTATATCCTCTAAAGAATTTATACTCATGATTCTTAATTATGTTGGTTAAAGTTTGTTTAGAAACAGGGCAAAAAATAATAGTCCTTTTGTTAGTTTAGAAAGCAGTAACTAAAAAATAAACTTATTTAAAAAGTTGTTTAATTTGGAGTGATTCCCTCAGGCTAGCTATAAGTCCCTCTGTAATTGGTATAATCAACTCATATTAGAGCTCCAACTGGAAACACCGGCCTCACCAGAATCTTAATTAATACACTTTGAGAATGTTAGTTTTTATTATTGGTAGGATGAGAAATTGATTAAACAGGTGTGTGATTCTGACACTGAGGAATGTGATATATTTACCTTGCAGGTAGGTTTTCCTTAGAACTCTTCATAAGTAGGAAGGGGAACTCAGTAGAAAGCATACGTGAGAATGTGCGTTAATGGTAAGTACCATTGTTGATGTTGCCGGTGGAAATGAGGCTTTTTTACGGAGTTGTGAGAAAAGCATTTTCAGGGACTCACGCCTGGGAGCTTGAGGTGCTGCAGTAAGATTTATTCGGGCTGAAATGGAAAACGGGCCCCAGGTCCCTGGGTCTCATGTCTGGCTTCTCCACTGGGTCAAGTCCAGCCTTGTCTTCATCAGGCCCAGAAACAGGGCCAGTTCGGTGCCAGGCCGAGGCTTACTCCCGTTCAGTCTCTGCCATATCCTGCTAGTTCAGTTTGCTCCTGCTCTGCTTGGGCTGATGCTTTGCCCAGGTTCATGCTTGGAGCCCAGGAGACCACATCGGGAGAGCTGTTGGGTGCATGGCTGCCAGGAGAGAGAATGCACAAACACCTGGGTGAGCACGTGATGGGCCAGAGAGCAAGCTTGTCTCTGTTAAGCTCGGATTATACTACCTCAGGCTTGGAAAGGACCAGGCGCCCTTTCAAACTAACCAACTTCCCAATCTTTGGCGGCTGGTGTGGAGCCCTCCCCCTAACCTACCCATGTCTTAGATCTTCCGGGGTTCTGTGTCCTTTACCCCATCCAATTCTTTCCCAGGCTGGGCCCTGCCCCTATGGTCACCATCTTCGTTCCTACTGGCATGCCTCCTAGTAGAAGCACCTCCTCCTGCACAGTCTTGGCTTCTACTGGGCATGTGCCCAGCAGAGGAATTTCCCCTTCATTGCTCTATCTCGCCTTGGTAATCCTGGCTGGTAACAATCCTTCCTCCCCCTTCAGGGATTATTCGGGGATTGCCCGAGGATGAAGGCCCCAAGGCAGAGGATGCCCGAAGCCTCCCGAGAGCCTATGGCCCCTGCAGCTGCCCAGTGAAGCAGGCTTATTGTTCGACTCAGCTCCCTAGTTTATTGGTTTCCTTCCTGCCTGGTTCCCTTTGCTCCCATCCTCTATTAATGCCTAGCTGCCTACCTAACATTATCATGTAGGTTCCAAGGCTTGGTAGTGGGGGAATAAAAGTGTCAGATTTGCTTGTACAGTGCGACATCATCAACTGCTCAGAACAGTTGGGGCAGAGTCTGACCATAATTCTGCCTGTATTTCCTGATTCAGAAGATATACTTCCCTACTTGGATGAAGAAGAGCAACTTCGTGTGGTGCCATATATGGTCTTGTAGGATTTGAGAGTCAGCAGTGACTTTTATGGGTCAATAGCACATGCAAGGATATAACTTTGAAGAAAATGATCAAAACAAGAGACAGAAATGAACTAATCTGAAAGATATCAGGTGAAAATGTTTGTTGCCTAAATAGTAAGAAAACAACCATAAGATAATTAGAATCTTCTTGGAAAAGTGAGGCAAAATCAAGCCCCATAGGACTCTCTCTTTTACCCTCCCTGCTGCCCCGTGCTTATCTTGCTGTACTCTTAGGCTTGGCTATTTCCACTCCCGCAGGGCATGACCCACAGCACATCTGGCTCACTTCTGCTTCTGAGCCTGCATCCCCGTCATTTTTCAACAGCTGGAATGTTCTCTTTGTTTTTAGTTATGTTTCCACAGCTCACCCTTTCCTATAAAAACTCTGTAGGATATCCCTCCAAACCATTGCTTTTTAATTTTTTACTAGAGGCCCAAGGCATGGAATTCATGCATGCGTAGGGTCCCTAGGCCTGGCTGGCAATCACGGCCGATCTGTGGGGCGACCAGTGGGGTGATGGGGGGGGCGCTGGCACCTACCTTGGCCAGCCTGGCACTGTCCGCTCGCCGGCCCCCTACCCCTGCCCCCAGCTGCTGCCACCGCCTGTCGCCTCCCTCTGTGGAGTGACCGGAGGGGTGATCAGGGGCCCCCACTGGCACCCACCTTGGCTGGCTTGGGGCCTGTGAGCTGGGGGCAGCTCCTGCATTGAGCATCTGCCCCCTGGTGGTCAGTGTGAGTCATAGTGACCAGTTGTTCCACCGGTTGTTCTGCCATTCAGTCGATTTGCTTATTAGGCTTTATTATATAGGATTTTAAAGCGTCCTTCACAGATACTTGTCTCTTCTTGCTGGCTAGACTTTTATGTTCTTGGAAAGACAAAATCATTAATTCTCTTTGTCTTTTCTTACCACATTTAGTCTTGCCTGTCCTGTCTTTTGAGCTGTTAGTTGGCAGTATTTTTGATAGGGAAACGGACTTTTGATTAAAGCAGTTAGGTTTTAGCAAGATAGTGTCCCTGGCTCCTCAACACCTTGCAGTGCCTGCTGTGCGACTGGAGAGGCTTTTGGGGGTGGCGTTTGATTCCCACACATACTAGGAATACAAAGGAGTCTAAGTGTCATCCAAGCGCGAGGCTCTTACGGAAAGCTTTCTACTCAGTAATTTCAGAAATTGGGTGGATTGTTCTTTGTCTCATAAAGAATTCATTTTTAAGCTCTGGCTGCTGGCCAGCTCCAGGAAGTGTTGTTCACAAGCCATCAAGGACTGTGCATACTCCACATTCTTTGGGTAATGCAATCCTAGACCCAAATCGATTCCAGAAGTCTGATCTTCCAAAAGGGGCTAATGCTGTGAGCTTGCTAAACTGTTCCCCAGGCTCTCCCTGCCCACCACCCCAATCAGCCTCAAAGTCTTAAGAAAGCTAATCAAGGAGCTAAGCAAGTAGTTTGCTGAGACCAAAGTTGCAGATATCTGAGCAAGTTGATGAGCTTGGCAGCTTGTGTTTCAAGAATTTGTTTCATGGTTTGGATAAAGTCTGGTAATGTACCCTTCAAAATCCTTAGTTAGATTTAGTAACATGTCAATGCATGTTGTTAAAGCAATGAGTCCCCCCCCCCCATTTCTTTTTATTTATTTTTAATTAAAAAAATCTTTATTACTGAGAATATTATAGATGTCACCCGTTTTTCCCTCCATTGCCCTCCTCCACCCGGTTCCCATCCCACCCCAGGCCTTCACCACCCTATTGTCTGTGTCCATAGGTAATGCATATACACATATACCAGTGAGATCTTTGGCTAATCTCTTCCTGGCCCCCCCCCTCCCCATTTCCCTTGGAGGTTCATCAGTCTGTTTTGTGTTTCCATGCCTCTTGTTCCATTTTATTTACCAGTTTATTATTTTTTTCATTAGATCCCTGTTTGTTAATTTTGATTTTTAAATACAATTGTTGATAGATATTATTTATTGCCATTTTATTGTTCATATTCCTCTTCCTCCTCTTCCTCCTCCTCCTCCTCCTCCTCCTCCATCTTCTTTTTCTTAATGAGTACTCTTCAACATTTCATATAATACTGGTTTGGTGGTGATGAACTTCTTTAGCTTTTTTTGTGGTCTGTGAATCTCTTTATTTGACCTTCAATTCTAAATGATAGCTTTGCTGGGTAGTAATCTTTGCTGGGTAGTAATCTTGGTTGTAGGTCCTTGCTTTTCATCACTTTGAATATTTCTTGCCAATCCTTTCTGGCTGCAAAGTTTCTGTTGAGAAATCAGCTGACAATCATATGGGTGCTCCCTTGTAGGTAACTAACTGCTTTTCTCTTGCTGCTTTTAGATTCTATCTTTATCTTTAACCCTTGGCATTTTAATTATAATATGTCTTGGTGTGGGCCTCTTTGGGTTCCTTTTGTTTGGGGTTCTCAGTGCTTCCTGGACTTGTGAGTCTATTTCTTTCACCAGGTAGGGGAAATTTTCTGTCATTATTTCCTCAAATAAGTTTTCAATATCTTGCTCTCTCTTTTTTCCTTCTGGCACCCCCATAATGCAAATGTTGGTATGCTTGAAATTGTCCTAGAGGCTCTTTACACTATCTTTATATTTTTGAATATATATATGTATCTCTCTCTCTCTCTCTCTCTCTCTCTCTCTCTATATATATATATATATATATATATATATATATATATATATTAGAGGCCCAGTGCACAAAAATTTGTGCACTCGGGGTGGGGGGTCCCTCAGCCCGGCCTGTGCCCTCTTGCATCTGGGATCCCTCGGGGGATGTCCACCTGCTGGTTTAGGCCTGCTCCCCGGGGGATCGGGCTTAAGCTGGCAGTCAGACATCCCTCTGGCAGCCCAGGAGCCCTTGGGGGATGTCCACTTGCCAGTGGGGAGCAGACCTAAGCTGCAGTCGGACAGCCTTAGTGCAGCTGAGGAGGTGGGAGAGGCTCCTGCCACCACCGCTGTGCTGGCAGCCATCAGCCTGGCTTGTGGCTGAGCAGAGCTCCCCCTGTGGGAGTGCACTGACCACCAGGGGGCAGCTCCTGCATTGAGCGTCTGCCCCCTGGTGGTCAGTGTGTGTCATAGTGACCAGTCGTTCTGCTGCTAGGGTCAGTTTGCATATTACCCTTTTATTATATAGGATATATTTTTTTTGCTCTTCTGATTGGGTGTTTTTTGCTTCCTCATATCCCAAATTGTTGATTTGATTCTTGGCACACTCTACTGCTGGTTCCCTGTAAATTAATCTTCATTTTAGTTAGTGTATCCTTAATTTCTGACTGGATCTATTTCATGTCTTTGAAGTTCTCACTAAGATCCTTGAAATTCTCACTAAGTTCCTTGAAGCTCTCATTAAGTCCCTTAAAGCTCTCATTAAGATCCTTGAGCAGCCTTATAACCATTGTTTTGAACTCTGTATCCAGTAGTTTGCTTGCTTCCATTTCATTTAGGTCTTTTTCTGAATATTTCTTCTTTTCTCTCATTTGTGACCTATTACTTTGTCTGCATTTTGGCTTCTTCCCTGTGTTTGTTTCTACGTATTAAGTAGAGCTGCTATGTCTCCTGGAATTTGTAGAGTGGCTTGTGTAGTAGGTGTCCTACAGGGCCCAGTGACTTAGCCTCCCCAGTCACCTGAGCTGGGCACTCTAGATGCGCCCCTGTGTGGGCTGTGTGCACAGTCTTGTAGATGAACCTTGATTGCTGTTGGCATCACTGGGAGGAATTGAGCTCCAGGCCAATTGGCTGTGAGGACCCGCTGCGACTACAGTGGAAGAGCCACTGTGCAGGAGACACCTCTATGGGGCAGGACTTGCTTCAGTGGGGCTTTGTGTTCACTGAGTCTGCCCCTGGAGTGTGTTGCTTTTGGATATATAGAGTTGTAATCTGCTATGGTCTGAAGCTGTCCACTGCGTATTCTGGCCCTGGGGCCTCCTGGGAGGTGCAAAGTCAACCACTGCCTGAGGCCACCTGGAAGGAGCTAAGAGAGATCTGTAGGTGGCTGCTATTTGTATTGGGCTTAGAAGTGCCCAAGAGAGGCCAAGCTATGAAGCAAGGCAAGCTGGCACCAGTGCCGGGGTCTTGGGCCTATTATTGATAGAATTTGGGCACACTGATGCCAGCTGCTGCTTATTTGAGAGGTTTTAGTAAAGTCTGAAGCCTGAGCCAGGACAAGCCATTTATATGCAAAAGCTATTGCAAATAGCTTGAGTGGGGCGTGGTCTCAGAATCACCAGGATGGCTGGAACAGTGTGAGCCAAGCTGATGGAAACTCAGATATGGCTGCCAGTCAGCTTTGTGAAGGGGGAGGTCCCAGCACAGGAACAATAAACCCTGTGAGCACCCCTGCCAGTAGAAAGCTGCCTCTGTGTTCTTGCTCCAATGCTAGATAATCCAGTTCCTCCCCGTATGTTCCTGAGTCACCCCTAAGCCATTGTCCTAGCACTGGAGCCCAGAGGGATCGAGTCTGAGTAAATCCGTGGGCTGGCCCTTACAAGGTCTCCAGTAGCCTCCATGTCACTCAGCCACAATTCCTGCTGGTTTTTGCAGCCTGAAGTTATGGGGACTTCTCTTCCCAGCTCTCGGACCCTGGGATAGAAGTCTGTGTGGGGCTGGGACCCCTTGCTTCTCATGGGAGACCTTCACAGTCTGATTAAAAACAGGCCACATGTGGGCGTTGGATCAGCCCATTCTGCACCCTACCCTTCCTACCAGTCTCAATGTACTTTCTTCTTTACTTCTCTGGGTGTAGGACTTCCATTTGGCCAGATTTCAGGTGGTTATGAATGACTTATGTTTGAATCCCAGCTTTGCCACTGGTTATGTGAGCATAGGCAACTCTCTTTACCTTTCTGAGCCAGACTTGTCTCATCTCTATAATGAGAGTAATCTCTGAAGAGGGACCCATGCTTCACAGGTGAGGAGGGAGTCTGGGCACTAGTAATGTTTAATTTCTTGATCTGGACAATGGTTACATGGGTGTCTTCATGCTGTGAAAAGTCACCAATTACACATTTATGTGTATATTTTCCTGTATAAAATGAGGAAAGTTGGACTAACCTCATTTATTATTTTTCCAGTTTGGGTAGTCAGTGGTCATAATTATAGATCCTTGATAAGAATAAAAGTATAGATACTGTCATATTAAAATACAAATGTTATGAGAAACTAGCCTATGAACTCTCTGCAGCAGCTATCTATACTATAAAAGGCCTGTGGCTGCAACACCGTAACACCATAAGGACCAAACCACTGGTCACTCAGAGGTGCATTTATGGGTCTGGTGGCACAACAGGTCTGGGGGTCCCACTCCTGCAGCAGTGCAGCAGGTCTGCAGACCCATGGTGCAGTGGGTCTAGGGTCTTGCACGATTTTGTGTGCTGAGCCTCTAGTTAAAAGAATAAAAATGGAGGGGTTGCGGTTAAACATAGCAGAATGAACACAGGTTTTGCACCCCATTTTCTCAAACCTCACTTAAAGTACAATAAAAGAATGTAAAATGCACAAACCTACTATGACCAAGGAAATGGGAAAGTAGATCACAGAAAATAGATGTCAATAATATTTTAAAATTATTTTATTATTAATTTCTAATTTGAAATAGTTCAAGATTTATGAGAAGTTGCAAAAAATAGTAGATAAATTTCTTGTGTACCCTTCACCCAGCTTTTCCAAAGAGCACATCTTACATAAACATAGTACATTGTAAAAGCCAGGAAATTGACATTGGTACAATATTATTTACCCAAGTGCCAATCTTTCACTCATGTTTGCATTCTGTGTCTCTCTCAGAGAAATTCCCTCATGTTACCCCTTAATAGTCACACCTTTCCCCCCACTCTGATCTGTTCTCTTGTCTTTTAAATTTGTCAATTTGATAATGTTATATAAATTAAATTTTACAGTATATAAATCCTTGATATTGGCTTTTCCCCCAATCAGCATAATGCCTGTGAGTTCCTCCAAAGTGATACATATACCAACAGGTTGTCCCTTTTTGCTGAGTAGTATTCCAGGTACAAATGTACCTCTTTCTTTATCCATTCACCTGCTCAAGTAAAAAAAAAAATAGCAGTTTGGGGCTATTATGAACAAAACTCCTATAAACACTTGTAAACAGTTTTGTTTGATTTTTTAAAAATGTGTGTATGTGAAAGTAACTTTTCATTTCTATAGAATAAATACCTAAGGGTATGATTTCTGGGTCATCTGGTCAGTGCATGTTTAACTTTGTAAGAAATTGTCAAATTTTTCAATGGCTTTACCAGAAATGCATGAGAGGCAGTTGTTCCACCAGCACTTGGTATTATCAATATTTTTATTATCAATATTTTTATATTAGCTATTCTGATAGATGTGCAGTGACATCTTTAATTTCCATTTTCTTAATGGATAATGATGTTGAATATCTTTTCATTTATGTATTTGCTATTCATGTGTCTGTCTTCTTTGGTGAAGTGTGTTCAATTTTTTTGTTCATTTTCCAATTAAATTGTTTGTTTTCTTGCTGTTGAATTAAGAGGGTTCTTTATATATTTTGAATATCTTTGTTGTTGGATATGCGATTTCCAATATTTTCTCCCTGCCTGTGACTTGTCTTTTCATACTTTTAACAGGGTCTTTCATAGAGCAAATATTTTAAATTTTAATCAAGTGTAATTTATTGACACTTTTCTTTTATGAATAACAGCTTTAGTGTTATGTTTAAGAACTCTTTTCCTAACTCTTAATCATAAAGATTTTCCTTGTTTTCTTCTAAAAGTTTTTATAGTTTTATGTGTTACTAGTGGGTATTGATCCCTTTGTGTTAATTTTTATTTAAAACTAGTGACCTCGTGCATGGATTCGTGCACATTGAAAGAAAATTAATTAGAAGGTGGCTGGTGGGGCAGGACTGGGTGAGACAGGCCGGACACACCCTGGAGCCTCCCCAGCTTCTGCAGAGTGAGTGAGTCCCTCTGGCAGGTGGGGTCCCTCAGCCTGGCCTGCGGGGATCGGGCTGAAACTGGCTCTCCGACATCCCCCGAGGGGTATCGGAGTGCGAGAGGGCACTCTGCAAAGTTGCTGTCAAACAGAGTGTGGAATGCAAATGCAAGTGTGCAGTAACCCAGATTTGGGGCTGACAGTGCCCCAGCAACAAAATAACCCACGCCTGAAGGTGGAATCGCGTGGCCTCATGAGGAATCGGGCTCCCTCCTCTCTGGTTTCAGGGTGTGTCACTTGAGAACCGCTGCTGCCAGGTCACTGCAGCTCAGCAGCTCCTGCATTGAGCATCTGCCCCCTGGTGGTCAGTGCACATCATATCTACCAGTTGAAGGGTTGAATGGTTTAATGGTCGCTTAGGCTTTTATATATATAGCTATTCCCTATGCTGAAAATTATATACCTCTGGCCTATTTATTTTATTTTTATTTAAGTATAATTGGTATACAATATTATATTAGTTATATTAGTTTCAACTATACACTATAGTAATTTGACAATTTTATATGTTACAGTGTGATTACCCATCACTAATAAACTTTAGTTTATTGCTAAAGGGAATCATCTGCCACCATGGATCTTGTCATCATGATATTGGATATATTCACCTCTTCCCTACCTCCCCACACTGTCCATTCTGGTAAACATCCCTTTGGTCTCTGTTTCTGAGTCCGTTTTTGTTTTATTTGTTTGTTTATTATGCTTTTTTAAGATTCCTCATATAAGTAAAACTTTATGGTATATGTCTTTATCTGACTATTTCACTTAGCATAATAATCTCTAGATCCATTTACGTTGTGTTTTTTGATTTATCAATCTTGCTGGAGGATTACAATTTTACTGATTTTTTTTGGTCAAAATATCAGTTTTAGATTTGATGGATTCCGTTTCTTCTTTCAGTTCTTTTAGGTTTTGCAGGTATTTTTGGTGAATTAAATATTTTTATCATTATGTAATGTCTTTGTTTCTGGTAGTTTTCTTTGCTTCATAGTTTATTTTTTCTGGTATTAATATAGCCCCTCAGCTTTATTTTCATTCATGTTTGCATGATTCACCTCCCCATGACTTTGTCTTTAATCTATTGCTATAATTATATTTGAAGTGAGTTTCTTATAGATTGCATATGGTTGGATTATGTTTTTCCCCTCCTCATTTTCCACTTTAACCCATCCTGACAACCTCTCCTTTAATTGTTATCTTTAGAACATAAACTTTTAATGGCTTTACTAATGTTATTATTTAAATCTGCCATTTAACTTCTTAATTTGTTTGTTCCTTTTGTTTATCATTCCTCTGTTTTCCTCAGCTTGTCTTCATATGAAGTACTTGAACTTTTTTCAATAATTTCATTTGGATTTATATATAGATTGTGTGTGTGTGTGTGTGTGTGTGTGTGTGTGTATCTCTTCCGATAGTTTTTTTTTTTTATGGTTGCTTTAGGGACTATAATATACTTATGTAACTTTTTGCAGTCTCCTAGTATCAACATTTTACCACCTCAAGGAGAATTGTAAAATCCTATCACCATTAGGTTTATTTCCCTTCACCTTTATCATATAATTATATTAAATGTTACATTGAAAACTATATAAGCCAATGTTATATTTTATTTTTAACTATCAAAAGCAATTTTGAAACCTCAAGAGAAGTAGAATAGTGTATTACATTTATCCATATACTTGCTTTTGGCCTTGCTGTTTTTTAAAAATTATTCTTAAAGCTTATGTTTTTCTGTGTTTTTTTTTCATTATTATTTTCTTTCTGTCTGAAGGATTTCTTCAGCCTTTCTTTTAGAGTAGGTCTGTTTGGGGTTCATCCAACCTCTTGAGTCTACAGGTTTGTGTCTTTTACCAAGTTTGGGAAGCTTTTTGCTGTATTCCTTCGAGTATTTTTCAATCACCTTTCTTTCCCCTTTCCTTCTCAGACTCTACTGACAGAGATGTCATGTTATTTGTTATGCTCCACAGAATGGCCACTCTCCCTCTAAAATATTAAAATTGGATAATTTACAAGTGAGCTCAAGGAAGAGATAATCATTGTTTCATAAAACATACACGACAGATATTTTCTCAAGTCAAAGTTTGAGAGAAATGTAATCTTGGTTCCAAAGTACCAACGGCAAAGGTAGTACCAGAAAAGGAAATTATAGGCCCATTTTATTTCTGAACATAAGCACAGAGATTGTAAATAAATTCTAAGCCTGCTGAAATAAACAGTGCACTAAAATATTGCATAAATGTTGATTGAGAAAAGACATATGATCAAGTTCAAAATCTATTAGTAATTAGAAAGTATCCAATAACAAAGAGTTTAAGGAAAAATCCTTAACATAATACAGAATATAAATCAAACTTCATATTTAAATGGAAAACTTTAGATTCATAGGAATAAAAAAAGAATGCCTAGAGTCACTGTTATTGTTCAACAAAGAATTAGAGGCCTTGACCAATACGATAAGAAATGGGAAAAAAGGAGAAGGTATAAAGTTAGGGAGGAAAATATAAAACTATTATTGGCCACATATATTTTCTACAATATTACAAAACCAGATTGTTAATAATAATGAGTTAAATAAAAATAATGTTGTTTTACATGAATATTAAAAAATGAAAAAATAGAAAATAAAAGACTATTCAAAGTATCATAACAGCTGATGAAGTACCTAGGAATTAATAGAACTTTATGGCTTTATATAAACAACTAGAGGCCGGTGCATGAAGTTTGTGCACGAGGGTGGAGGGGGGAGGTGGGTGCAGGTGGTCTCTCAGCCCAGTCTGCACCCTCTCATAATCCAGGACACCTCAGGGGATGTCCAACTGCCAGTCTAGGCCCGGTCCCTGCAGGCCTAAACCAGCAGTCAAACATCCCTCTCACAATCCAGGACCACTGGCTCCTAACTGCTCACCCACCTGCCTGCCTGATCACCCCTAACCACTCGCCTGCCTGCCTGATTGCCCCTAACCACTCACCTGCCTGCCTGATCGCCCCTAACTGCCTCTGCCTGCTTGATAGTCCTAACCACTCGCCTGCCTGCCTGATTGCCCCTAACCACTTGACTGTCCGCCTGATCACCCCTAACTACTCATCTGCCTGCCTCATAGCCCCTAACCGCTCGCCTGCCTGCCTGATTGCCCCTAACCACTTGCCTGCCTGCCTGATCGCCCCCAACCACTCGCCTGTCTGCCTCATTGCCCCTAACCACTTGCCTGCCTGCCTGATCGCCCCTAACCACCTCTGCCACCACAGCTTCATCCAGAAGGACACCCGGAATGACGTCCCAAAGGTTGTTCGGCTGTCTGGTCTAATTAGCATACTATGCTTTTATTATTATAGATGTGCAGACTTTAGCCCTGGCTGGTGTGGCTCAATTGGTTGGGCGTTGTCCAGTGTACTGAAAGACAGCTGGTTTGATTCCTGCTTCAGGGCACATGACTGGGTTGTGGGCTCAGTCCTTAGTAGGGAATGTGCATGAGGTGGCAGATTGTTGTTTCTCTCTCACATAGGTGTTTCTCTCTCTCTCTCTCACTTGCTCTCTCTCTAAAAAATAATTAAAAATATTAAAATAATTGAAGACTCCAAATGATATAAATAGTTAACTGTGGATGGAATGAGTTAATCCTATATAATAAAGAGGTAATATGCAAACTGACCATCATGCCCTTGTACAAGATGGCTGCTCCCATGTGATCAAAGATGGCCACCACAAGATAGCCTGCAGGGGAGGGCAGTTGGGGGTGACCGGGCTGGCAGGGGAGCAGTTAGGCATCAATCAGGCTGGCAGGGGAGTGGTTAGGGGGTGATCAGGTTGGCAGGCAGGTGAGTGGTTAGGAGCCAGTGGTCCCAGATTGTGAGAGGGATGTCCAACTGCCAGTTTGGGCCAGGGATCGGGCCTAACCCGGCAGTCGGACATCCCCCAAGGGGTCCCAGATTGGAGAGGGTGCAGGCTGGGCTGAGGGACACCCCCCACAGTGCATGAATTTCATGCACCGGGCCTCTAGTATTATTAATATTTCTCTCTCAAATTTATTTTATATGTAATTATATTAGAGTTAATTAATTTTCCAGTAAGATGTTTTAGAAAAAAATAAAACCAAAGTTAATATTTAAAATTAACGTTCATGAATAAAAGAGCCTAGAGCTAAGTAAATGTTCATTAAAAAGAGCGGAGAGATGTGACTACTATATGGCCTATAAGATATGAAGACATACCATAAGGCATAGGAATTTAAAACAAATGGATTACAGCATAGGAATAGACTCAACAGATTACAGAGATTAAATATAGAGCACATCTATGTGGTAACTTGGTATAATGTGGTGGTGGCAGCAAAAACAGTAGAAAAAGGGTTGATTATAAGAGGTATGGTACATCTAAAACTAGCTCTCTTTACGCAGAGAGTAAAGTTCCACTTTTACCTCAATTTACAAAGGTGAATGGCAGGTGGATTAAAACCTAAATGTAAAGGAAATGATTTTTTTTACCTTAAAGTGAGGAAAGACTTCTTAAATAAGACCCCAAAAGCACAAAAGAAGTGATGGAAAACTGGTGGATTTTATTAAAACCACTTTGGAGGACTGTTTGGCAGTACTTAGAAAGTTAGACATATAATTAGCATATGACCCTGCAATTCCACTCCTAGGAATCTACCCTAATTTACTGAAAACATTTGTCTACACAAAAACTTGTACATGAATGTTCTCAGTGATTCATTTTTAAAATCCCCCTAATGAATGCCCATCATCAGGGGAATGAGTAAATATACCGATACAACAGAACATAGCTCTTAAAACTTTTATTCTGGGTAAAAGAAGCAATACAACCTTTTGTATTGTACATACATGTTGTACGATTCCATGTATATGAATTTCTAGAACACACTACATCAATCTACTGATCAGTGGTTTCCTGAGACTAGCGGTGAGGTACTGATTTTAACAAATATGAGAGAACCTTTTGAAGTGATGAACATGTATTATGTCTTGATTGTGTGTGGTTACAGGAGTGATTTATTTATCAAAAACCATTGAACTTTAAAGATGCATTTAAAAATTATACCTTAATAGAATTGTATTAAACAAAAAATGATAAATTCAACTACATCAAAATAAATATTGTCCCATCAAAACACCATAAATAAAATTAATAGGACACCTTGTATCAGATGGGTAACAGATTTCTATGTCAAAAACTGATGAAATTAATAGTCAGATAGTACTTTGTTAATCAACAATACAAATGAGAAATCCAATTAAAAATAAGAAAGGTAATGAGTTGAAAATTTACAAAAGGGGAAATTCAAACAACCAGCAAATATATATAATAAAATGTGCAAGTTAACTAGTAATTAGAAAAATTCAAAACAAAAATATGATATTGTATATCCATCAGATTGAGAAAAATTAGGAAGTCATTCTTTACCAAATATTTGAGTAGAATGAAGGGAATGAGACTGTTCATGTTGCTCACAGTGATAAAGACTGCTCCAGTCATTCTATGGATGACTCTAGTAGGATTTCAATTAATATTTGAGTGCTAACAATGGGCCAGAGACAATTTTAGGTGCTGCAAAAATTGTGAGTGAAACAACATATAAAAATATTTTCCTTCATTAAGCTTATAGTCTGACAGAGAAAAAGACAACAAATGCAATTGAAAAATAAAATTATATGGAGAAGAAAAGGACAGGATAAAGGGGAGGGAATAATAAAGGAAAAAGAATTACAATTTCAAATTTGGTGGCTGTGAAAGGTTTTATTGAGAAACATACACTTGAGCAAAGACCTGTGAGTGATGAACCATACCCCGAAGAAGAGATCCCGGCAGTGAGCGGCAAGCACAAAGCCAGGACTTGAGAGCATGCTTCACACGTTTAGGAACAAGGTTAGTGTGACTTCATCTGAGAAATTAGGACGTCACAAGGAAAACATGGAAAAACGAGGTGAAAGTGATAAATGGGGGCAGATAAGAATGACATTTTATATATTGGGATCCTTTGGATTTTACTCTGAATGGGATGGGAAGGCATTCAAAGGTTTTGTGGAAGTTCTCATAAAAATTAGGTATGTATACAGCCTAAGACTCAGCAACCCACAACTGGTTAAACTCCACAGAAACCAGCATACAGATGCACAAGCCACGTACAAGAATGGGGTGGCCTTTGTTTGTTTTTGCATGTGTGTGTGTGTGTGTGTGTGTGTGTGTGAGAGAGAGAGAGAGAGAAAGTGAAGAATAGAAAGCAAATGATGCATCCCTCTATAGGGAAATAAAAAAGTAAAACCCCTTCAACAGTCAGAGCAATGAAAAGAGATCTGTATAGCAAAATAACATGTATACATTTAAAAGACATATATCAAAGGAAATACTATTTTTCAAAGATCCAAGGCTATGGATCCTGTATGCAGTAAGAATGAAATGAGGATTGGCGATGTAAAACAAAAATAAGTATTTAGAAAGAGACATGGTTTAAGGAGAGGCTTTAAAAATCATGTAAAATATTACAGTCCTTCAGAACCAGCAGCCCACTTCTCCTGTTATTTTTTTATTATTATTATAGGGAATTTTAAATATAGCAAATCACCATGGAGTCATCATCCAGCTCCAAACCACTAACTCATTGCCAAACATGTTCTCCCATACAGTGGGCATCCTTTTTGTTTTGTTGATGGTTTTTTTGTTGTTGTTGTTGCTGTGCAGAAGCTTTTTATTTTGATATATTCCCATTTGTTTATTTTCTCTTTAGTTTCCTTTGCCCTAGGAGATGTATTTGTAAACATGTAGCTATGAAAGATGTCTGAGATTTTGCTGTCTATAATTTCTTCTAGGATTTTTATGGTTTCACAACTTACATTTAAGTCTTTTATCCATTTTTAGTTTATTCTTGTGTATGGTATAAGTTGGTGGTCAAGTTTCATTTATTTTTGCATGTATCTGTCCAATTATCCCAACACCATTTATTGAAGAGACTCTCTTGACTCCATTGTATGTGCTTGCCTCCTCTGTCAAATATTAATTGAGCGTAATGGCTTGGGTCAATTGCTGGGGCCTCTGTTCTGTTCCATTGATCTATATGCCTGTTCTTATGCCAGTACCAGGCTGTTTTGATTACAGTGTCTTCATAATATAACTGAAATCTGGTATTGTCATTCCTCCAACTTTGTTTTTCTTTCTCAAGATTGCTGAAGCTATTTGGGGTCTTTTTTTATTCCATATAAATTTTTGGAGTGTTTGTTCTAGATCTGTGAAATATGCTGTTGAAATTTTAATAGGGATTGCATTGCATCTGTAGATTGTGTTGGGTAGTATGGACATTTTACTGATGTTCATTCTACCAATCCATGAACACAGTATATTCTTGCAGTTGTTTATTTCTTCTTATATCTCTTGTTTCAACATCCTGTAGTTTTCTGAGTACAGGTCTTTTGCCTCCTTGGATAAGTTTATTCCTAAGTATCTTAATTTTTTTATTGCAGTGGTAAATGGGATTGTTTGTTTAGTTTCTCTTTCTGAGAATTCATTATTGGCATATAAAAAAAGCCATTGATTTTTGGGTGTTGATTTTGTATCCTGCTACATTGCCAAATTCATTTATTAAATTTTTTGGTGGAGTCTTTAGGGTTTCCTATGTACAATATCATGTCATCTACAAATAATGAGATTTTTAATTCCTCCTTTCCAATTTGAATGCCTTTTATTGCTTCTTCTTGTCTGATCGCTGTGGTTAGCACTTCCAGTACTATGTTAAATAAGAGTGGTGAAAATGGACATCCCTGTCTTGTTCCTGTTCTTAGAGGAAATGGTTTTAGTTTTTGCCCATTGATATGATGTTGGCTGTAGGTTTGTCATATATGGCCTTTATCATGTTGAGATATTCCCACTTTCCTGCGAGTTTTTATCAAAAATGGGTGTTGACTTTTGTTGAATGCTTTTTTTGGGTCTATTGATATGATCATGTGGTTTTTGTCTTTCAATTTGTTTATGTGATTTGTGAATATTGTACCAGCCTTGCATCCCTGGAATAAATCCCACTTGATCATGGTGTATGATATTTTTAATATATTGCTGGATGCGATTTGCTAATATTTTGTTGAGGATTTTAGCATCTGTATTCATCATGAAATTGGCCTCAATTATCTTTCTTTGTAGTGTCTTTATCTGGTTTTGGAATTAGGATACTGCTGGACTCATAAAAAGAGTTTGGAAGTGTTCCTTCCTCTTGGATTTTCTGAAATAGTTTGAGGAGTAGAGGTGTTAGTTCTTCTTTGAATGTTTGGTAAAACTCCCCTGTGAAGCCTGGGATTTTGTTTGCTGAGAGTTTTTTTGTTGTTTGGTTTTTTGTTTTTGTTTTTTCTGCTTCTATTTTATCAGTTGTTATTGGCCTATTCAGGTTTTCTGATTCTTCCTGATTCAACTTGGGGAAATTACATTTTTCTGGGAGTTTGTCCATTTCATCCACATTGTTCAGCTTGTTGGCATATAGTTAGCTGTTTATAATATTTTCTTACAATTCTTTGTATTTCTGTGGTGTCAGTGGTTACTTATCCACTTTTGTTTCTGACTTTATTTATTTGGGTCCTCTCTCTTTGTTTCTTGATGAGTCTGGCTAATGGTTCATCAACGTTGTTTATTCTTTCAAAGAACCAGTTCTTGGATTCATTGATTTTTTGTAGTTTTTTTTTGTTTCTTTTGTCTCTATTTACTTTTACTCTAATCTTTATTATTTCCTTCCTTCCACTTCCTCTGGGCTTTTCTTATTGCTCTCTTTCTATTTCTCTACGTTTTAGTGTTAAATATTTTATTGGTGATTTTTCTTGTTTTTTGAGGTATGCCTGTGGTGCTATGAACTTCCCTCTCAGGACTGCTTTTGCTGTGTCCCAGAGATTTTGGGTTGTTGGGTGTTCATTTTCATTTGTTTCCAGGAAGTTTTTTATTTCTTTCTTGATCTTGTTGGTAACCTATTCATTGTTTAATAACATGCTATTTAGCCTCCATGTATTTCAATGTTTTTGGTGTTTTTAACTGTAGTTGATTTCTAATTTCATTCCACTGTGATCTGGGAAGGTGCTTGAAATGATTTTAGTCTTCTTGAACTTGTAGAGACTTGTTTTGTCTCCTAACATGTGGTCTATCTTTGTGAGTGATCCATGTGCTCTTGAGAAGAATGTATATTCTGTTGATTTGGGGTGAAATGCTCTATAAATGTCAATTAGATCCATCTGATCCAGTGTGTCCTTTATAGTCCCTGTGTCCTTGTTAAGTTTTTGCCTGGAAGATCTATCCAGTGAAGTCAGAGGGGTGTTAAATTCCCCTACTATGACTGTATTGTTGTCGATCTTTCCTTAAAGTCCTCTGGAAATTTAAAAAAATATATTTGGATGCTCCTATATTGGGTGCATGTATGTTTACCAGCGTTATATCCTCTTGTTGGATCAATCCATTTAGTATTATATTGTGACCTTTGTTGTCTCTTGTAATGGCCTTCATTTTGAAGTCTATTTTGTCAGATATGCATATTGCTACTACAGATTTTTATTTTCTTTTTCATTTGCAAGGAAAAAATTTTTCTATCCCTTTACTCTCATCCTGTGTGTGACAGTTGTTCTGGGGTGAGTCTCTTGTAGACAGCATATAGTTGGGTCATGTTTTTGTATCCATTCAGCCACCTTATGCCTTTTGATTGGAGCATTTAATCCATTTACATTTAGTGTTGTTACTGGTAGATACTTATTTATTGCCATTTTAATCCTGTATGCCTAGGTTTCTCTCTCTGCTTCTTCTTCTCATTACAGCAGTCCCTGTAGCATTTCTTGTAATGCTGGCTTGGTGGTAATGTATTCCTTTCACCTTTTTTTTTTTTTTTTTTTGTCCAGAGAGCTCTGTATTTGACCATATATTTTGAATGATAGCCTTGCTGGATATAGTAATCTTGGTTTCAGATCCTTGCTTTCCATTGCCTTGAGTACTTCATGCCATTCCCTTTTGGCTTATAGAGTTTCTGATGAGAAATCAGGTGTCAGCCTTAGGGGAGCTCCTTTGTAGATAACAGTATGCTTTTCTTTTGCTGCCTTTAAGATTCTCTCTTTGCCTTTAATTTTTGGCATTTTAATTATGATGTGTCTGGGTGTGGCTCTGTTTAGATTCTTTTTCCTTGGGGTTCTCTCTGCCTCCTGAACTTTTGTGACTTTTTCCTTTACCAGGTTAGGGAAGTTTTCTGGCATTATTCCTTAAAACATGTTCTCTATCTCATTCTCCCTCTCTGCCTCTTCTGGCACACCTGCTATTCTAATATTGTTACATTTCACATTGTCCCACATCTCCCTTAAGCTGTCCTCCTGTTTTTTTAATTTTTTTTTGGTCTCTGATTGAGTGATTTTTTTGATCCTGTCTACTAAATCTCTGGTTTGATCCTCAGCTTCCCCTAACCTGCTTTCTTCCAGTGTGTTCTTTACTTGTACTATGTCATTTTTTTATTTATGTTTTCATAGTTACTATACCTTTTCTCATGCTGTTGAGCATTTTTACCATTATTATCTTACTCTGTATCAGATAAATTTCTTATCTCCATTTCATTTATCTCTTCTTCTGGAGAATTCTCTTGTATTTTCATATGAGAGTTGTTTCTTTTTCTCCTCATTTGGGCTGCCTTTTTGGGTTTGTGACTAAGTATTATATAGAGCTGCTATGCCTCTCAATCTCTAGTGCAGAAAAGTGTCAAATGTTGTTTCTGACTAATTATATCAGGCAGAGACTCAATGACTCCAGAGACCACCTCTGCCTACAGACTGATAGGATTATGCCTAGAATTGCCCTCAGGCAATTGTCCTCAGGTATGGCGAGGCACTTGCTTCTGCCTGGAGGCTAATTATTATTTTTAGTCTCTTAAGTGCCCTCAGGAACTCTGCACTGTTGGGCAAGGTATTTTCCAATAGGGTGGGTCAACTGTCTTTCCCTCAGGCAAGGTCGCCTTTATAGCAAATATCTGTCTGAGAAAGATGACCTCCGAAGCATGAGGGAATGACTCAGCACAGAAAACCGGGGTGTCTGCCTTCTGAGCTCTAACCCCAGAGTCCCTGATCCTGGCTTCTGCTCACACAGCTCCTGTCCACTCTGCCCTCCCTCTCCTGGAGCACAAGATGGTGGCTCCACAAGGAATTTTTTGTGTTGGCCCTTTAGGAGGATGTCTGAATTTCCAGCTGGTCTATCCCTGGCAGATAGAAACCCTGCTGCTTCTCACAGCCAGATGTTATGCAACCTTCCCAGTTCTGGTGTTCTCTGCTGGGGTCCCAGCTTGGAGATTCGATCCCAGAGTTCTCAGTGGCAACCCCTCACAGCTGAGATATCTCTCCAGAACTTCAGCTGCTGCCTGTGGGTGCCTGGCCAGCCCTTTCGTACCTCTGCCTCTCTTACCAGTTTCTATGTGGTCTCCATTTTCAGTTCTTGGTTATCAGGGTTCTCTCAAGTAAGTCTTCCATTGCTTATTCAGGCAGTTTTTCTGTATTTTAGTTGTAATTCCTATTTGTTCCTGGGAGCATGTCTGTGCAGCATCTAATTACTCTGCCACCATTTTTAATGTCTGTTCTATGTCAAGGAAGGTGACTTTAATTTCCATTTTATTCTTTATATTTATGTCCCTCCATTTTCCTCCCTCTCCCCCTCCACCTTCTCCCCCCTTTTTCCCCTCCTTCTCTCCCTTCTCCTTCTCCTTCTTCTCCTCTTCCTCCTCCTCCTTCTTCTTTTTCCTCCTCCTCCTCTTATTATTCCTCCTCCTCCTCTTCCTCCTCCTCCTTCTTCATGTTAAAGAAGATGCTTTAACATTGCTTGTAAAACTTATACTGTTTTGGTGGCATTGAATTCATTAGCTTTTTATTGTTTGGCCTCAAATGTTTCTGTTGAGAAATCAGCTGACAGTCTAATGGGAGCTCCCTTGTAGGTAACTAACTAGTTTTCTATAATTTGGTTGTAATTTTGAAGTGGTTTTGGAAGGAGGGAAGCAGAGTGTTTACTTCTTCTGCCATATTTACTAAAATTCTTATGTATGTTCCTTTATTAAATGCTCCCTATTTGTAGTTTGAGAGAAAAGTGACAATTTACAATAATTTATTTCCCATTCATGAAGATGCTGTCTCTATTTTTTGTTTTATTTTGCATCATCTTCTGTAAAGTCTTCTTTTTCAGCTAATAAATTGAACATTTCTTGTTTTGTTTTGACTCCTTATAGTTTTTCTTTTACTGTTATGTGTAATCTACATTTAATTAGTCAGATTGCCTTGTAATTATTGGGCAAAACTTGCTGTCTAAATTGCTCTGCAGGGTACAGAGGGATAGCCACGTAATACATTGGACCCTGGGTTATAGCATGGGGATGCTTGCTGGAGGATCCCCTAAGAGACAGGATGGCCAGGTAAATGCAAGTATCTCTGTTGTCTGCATGCTCTCATGAACGTTGCTTGGGAGACATTGTTTTCTAAAGGCTTGCTAGGTTCCTTTGGCTGCTGACATACAGGATTATCAGGTTCAGTTTGAGAGTCCAGGAGACCTTTCTTACATTTCATCTTTAGTTTTAACTCACTCCAATGCACTAGAAGTGCTGGATTTTAATCAGAAAACCTGGAGTCAGGCTCTGGCTCTCGTTCCACAGCTTGGTGAGCCACCACTGAGGGAGCCCTTGTTTCATTATCTTTAAAACAGGGAGATAAAATCTATTTTAACCAACTCATGGAGTTGTTGTAAAATATAAATAGATTGATATTTTTGAAATTGCTTTGTAACAATCCTTTCCAATAGAAATAAACATGAGCCCCAAAAGTAATTTCTCTAAGTCACATTAAATAAAATTTGGAGAAATCCAGTGAAATTAATTTTAATGATTTTATTTAATCCAACATAACCAAAACATTATTATTTTAACATACAACCAATATGAAAAAAAATTATCAAGGAGGATTTTTCATTTTTTTATACTAAGTTTATGAAATCTAGTGTATTTTATACTTATAGCACATCTCAATTTGGATGCTAAATTTTCATCAAATATACTTGATATGTGTTTAAATGACACAATATTTATAGTTGATTAAGTAGACACATCCCCAAATTTTCCTAAACTTAAAAAAAGCCTTTTAGTAACTGATTAAGTATCGGTTTTTAAATTAAAATTAGTTAAAATATAATTAGTTTATAAATTAATTTTCTTAATCACATTAACCACATTTCAAGAGCTCAGTGGCCATATGTGCTGAGGCTGCCTTATTGGGTAGTGCCACTGCCTAAACTGTTGGGTCTACTCACCTGATAGGCCTTAGGAAGGCTCTCAAATCTCACTTTGTTTCACTTTGGGTCTCCACATGAAAGAAACAAATTTCCTTTTCCTTGACTTACAAAAGGACTTCCCAAAGAAAAGCCCCAGCTTTCCCCACAACTGGACAACAGATTGCTTCCATTTCAGTGATCAGAATTTATTTTGACTACGGGTAACGACACATTCTGAGAAGTAAATACATCTCTAAGAGTGGGGGAAAGAGGACCAAAATAGACTGAAATACCTATTTCTGACAGTAATGCAACCTGGAGTACAGGAAACAATTCGCCCAGGGAGCCCCGGATAGGCCAGATGTAATGTGAGCAGAGGAGGAAGAAGCTCCAGGTGACGCTGTGCAGTGCCAGCAGCCGACTCTGATTCTGGGCCTGGCCAAGTCCAGCATCTCAGGGCGATGCTGGAGCAGCACGGGCCACGTTGTTGTGGGTCTGCGAGCAGAAGGGAGTCAGAGCATTGGGCCAATGAGAAAGCACACTGAACCCCAAGCAACTTTCAACTTTTTTTTCCATGAATTCACCCCTGGACTTAAAGTATTTATCTCCTTCTTCTTGTTTGAATCACAGAATAGGAACTTTTTTACAATTTTTCTTTTTCTCTATAGAAGATATTCTCAAAGAACCTACTGCATTCTGTCAGGTTGGACTGTTTCAACAAACATTTATCTTGTTTGTTGCCTATTCCATAAATATCATCTCCTCCGCGGTCCCGGGTGCCTGTGGCTGCAGCCTGGGCAAAGCCACCCGCCCATAGTCCTCTGGGGCTGCAGCGGCCTGGGTGAAGCCTGCCTGGGTCCTGAGTGCCTGCGGTCGGCCAGAGGAAGGGAAGCCCGGGTCCCAGATGCCAAAGACTGGCTGGAGGAGGGAATCCTGGGTCCTGGGTGCAGGGTGAGGCAGAGGCAGTTAGGGTTGATCAGGCCAGCAGGGGAGCAGTTCAGGGTAATCAGGCAGGCAAGCAGAGGTGGAGGCAGTTAGGGTTGATCAGGCCAGCAGGGGAGCAGTTTAGGGTGATCAGGCAGGCAAGCAGAGGTGGTTAGGGGTGGTCAGACAGGCAGGCAGAAGAGTTAGGGGAAATCAGGCAGGTAGGCAGGAGAGCAGTTAGGAGCCAGCAGTCCCGGACTGTTAGAGGCAGTCGGATATCCCCTGAGGGGTCCCAGGCTGAGGAAACCCCCGACCCCCCCACCCCCGCATGAATTTTGTGCACCGGGCCTCTAGTATCTTAATAAAATAGTAAGTAAAATAAAAAGTAAGTAACTGATACTCTCTGAAACCTAAGACTAAAAATACTTTCAATCCATAAAAACCATATGGTCTGGCTGGATCCCTCAGAGTTACATTCAACTTTAAGAATAAATGACTCTGGCTGGTGGGCACATGGTGCTATACACAGATTCTGTAACTTAGAAATCCACACATGAAGCCTATATGCTCATGTTGACCAATGTCGCCCCAATAAAATTTAATAAAGAAAAAAAATAATAAAAAATGAGGAGGGTTAGAAGGCAGGAAATACTGAGATAGGAGATTACATATTTGGCTGCGCCAAATAGTCTCAAAGTTTCTAAATAAACTTAATTTGTAGGTTATGAAATATTGGATTTAAAAAGTTTATGGATTTTAAAATTATTTCTTAGTGATTCATCCTCCTTCCCAGGTCCGTGGCGCAGAGACCGGCTCCGTTTCCTCCCGGATGAACAGCAGCGGGAGGTTTTGGTTTGGTTTGGTTTTCACTCCCTCATTTGCATATGGCGCTACAATCCCAGGCTCTGGACCAAGGGAGCAAGAGAGGAGACCAGAAGGTTCAAAGGTGCAAAGGAGCCTTTTCTTCGCTTCGTGGATCAAAGTCAGAAGAGGCGGTCTGCTGAATGAAGGTGGACACCCCAGCGGGAGCGGAGTCGGGGGACCCCCCACCACTGGGGCGGTTGAAGCCCCGGACTGTACAGGTACCTTGTGAAAAAGTTACTGCTTATAAAGAGAACGCTGATAAATTACAAAGGGCAAGTGTAACCAACATTGATGTGTCAAGTTAGGTCTTCATATTCAATGGAACATTAAGAATTAGTGGAAAAGATCCAAAATTGTTACTTAGATTTTCAAAATGTAAATAATTATTTTTGAGTGAGTAATGCATGCACAGAGGGTAAAACTTTAAAGATTTTTAAAACTTTTATTGGAAATACCTCTTGTCTTTTTACATCCCATTAGTTATTGGAATGCAAAGTTCACTTTCTTTTAAAAGCAGGGTCCTCGTGAAATACAAGTTAGCCTGTCCGATGCCAGGCCTGGGACGGAAGGCCAGCCCTCTGCCCTGCGGTGCGGTTCTAGAAGGTGGAATGACACCGGGAGTGAGCAGTGAGCAGGTGAGGGTGACCCTGTAACCCATTGCACAGAGCAGGGACCGAGGCCTAGAAATAAGATGGAATTTAGACAGTCACTTAGGCGGACACTAGAGAAACCCAGTTTGGAAAGCCAGCTAACCCCTCTGCCGTGCACCAGCTGCTTCCCTTCCTCGGCTCCTTGCCCAGGCCATTTCCTTGGACAGGGAGGACCCTGCAGCCCGGGTTGGGGCGCTCACCGATTGCTCAGCACCTGCCTACAGAGGCAGCAGTGTTTCCCGCTGAGGCTCAGGATGGTTTTGGTTTTGGGGGAATCAGGTTCCTGTTGGCGAGCAGCACATTGAGACCTTTGTTCGTTCTCCCAATCGCAGACTTGATCTCTGGGTCCCAGGGAGGGGGGTCAGTAACTGAAGAACACGCAAAGTTGCAAACTATTTACTCTTGATAAGAGAATCTGAAAGGAAGTTAACTTTTTACTCATTCTCTCCTGAAAGAATTAAGAAATCTTTTCAAGATCCAGCACCGAGGTTCTTGACAAAGTTTGTTACAATGACCAAATGTGAAGATTTTAAAATCTCTTCCCCCCCCCCCCAGCAGGAATGGGGCAGCTCTCCCCGTCTCCACTTGCCTAAGCTCTCAGAGGAGCCACCTCCTGCCGCCTCCTCACCTCTGCACTCAGCCTTTGCACTCAGCCTTTCTGTGCCTGCTCCCCTGGCTGAGCTCGGGAAACCAAAACTGAAGCCCAGGTGCAGGCACATCACTGTTCTGCTAAAATAAAAGACTGTGAGGACAGGTGACGAGGTAAGTGCTGGAGCTGGGGCTGTGGAGAAAGGCCCGTTGACCCTAACTTCTTTCTCCCCAGAGAGGGATGCCGGAGGTGTGGTCCTTATTGTCAGTACTCCTGCTCTGCTCCAGGCAACACATTTATTTTTTCTCCTTTTAATCTTTATTATTTAAAGTATTACCTAGGTCCTCCTTTTCCCCCCATTAACCTCTTCCAACCCTCTCCCATCTCCCCCACCCCACAGGCCCTCACCATCCCAAAGCCTGTGTCCATGGGTTATGCATATGTGCACACAAGTTCATTGGTTGATCTCTTATCCTGCCCACCCTCCCCCGCCTTCCCTCTGAGGTTTGACAGTCTGTCTGATGCTTCTATGTCTCTGGATCTATTTTTGTTCAACAGTTTATGTTGTTCATTAGATTCCACAAATGAGTGAGATCATGTGGTATTTATCTTTCTCTGACTGGCTTATTTCACTTAGCATAATGCTCTCCAGTTCCATCCATGCTGCTGTGAATGGTAAGAGTTCTTTTTATTTTATTTTATAGCAGCATAGTATTCCATTGTGTAGATGTACCACAGCTTTTCATCCACTCATCTATTGATGGGCACTTGCGCTGCTTCCAGATCTTAGCTATTGTAAATTGTGCTGCTATGAACGTAGGGCTGCATACGTCCTTTCTGATGGGTATTTCAGGTTTCTTAGGATATATTCCTAGAAGTGGGATCACTGGGTCAAATGGCAGATTTATTTTTAATTTTTTGAGGAAACTCCACACTGTGCTCCACAGAGGCTGCAGCAGTTGCATTCCCACCAGCAGTGACTAGGGTTCCAAGTCAACAAACGACAAGTGCTGGCGAGGATGTGGAGAATGCGGGTCCCTATAGTTCGTGCTCCTGGCCACACATTCCTACAACTCTCGTCCCGCAGTCTGGTTGGAGCCTCTCTGATTCCATGAGGCTCTAACTGCCTCGATAATTTAGAGGAGAACTGGGTTCTAGAAGCGGTGCTGTGGGCGATCACAGCCCCGAGCATGCTCACTTATTAACAGTTCATGCTGAGCTATTTCTCCTCCAAAGGATGATGGGGCCAGAGCTGTGCTGGCCATGTACCCGCATGTTTGTCTCCACTCCTTTTGGTACCTGTTACTAACCTACTTGGCTCCTCCCACTTTCAGCAAAACAAAGACATGAAAGAAAGCAACCATCAGGGAGGACCATTGCTCTCCAGGCTTGCACCCAAGGAAGCATCACCAAAATTACCCGGGCAACATGGCTACGGCACCCCGGAGGGGAAGGCCCTTGGGTACATGCCATGGTGGTTTCTTACAGGGGCAAAGGTATTTGTTATCCAGGGCACTGCCAAGCTTTCTGCTCCCTGGTGTGCAGAGCTAATGCTAAAAGCTAGGACATCCTGGTAACCCTGGCCTGGGCGTAGGTGTGGCCCCATTGCCCCACATACCCACTTGCTATTTGGTCTCAGGTGGTTAACTTAACCTCCTTTCTTTCGTGTGTTACAATTTTATCATTGGATGTAACCTTGTCCAAAAGTCTGTGTCTGGCAACTGCCCAGGCCACAGAGAACGGCAGAGACGCCCGGGGAGGAGGCTCAGCCCCAGAAGACAGGCGGCTGTCACTGCTCTTATCGCCCGCTTGTCCGAAGAGGCTTTACAGTGGAGTCTGCTGTGGAGCAGGACCCTCACACTTGAAGATCAGGGTTACACCAGCCTCTCTTGGTCCCTAAAAGGAGGAGGATTTCTGGCTAACAGCTTGACCAGTTATATGAACCAAAAGCTGTCTTTAAACTTGGCATCTCTTCAGCCAGAAACAAACGTATCATTCATCCTGGACTGCCCTGAAGTGAGTAGAGAATGACTGTAATTTAAGTAGATGGTCCTCAAGTAAAGGAGCCACTTGGTAAATTTCAAGGGCTGCCTTGTTTGGGCTCTGCACCCCCCACCCCCCCTTTAATTTTCTTCTCCAACCCTCCGTTGTTGGACAGTTTATCGCATTGGGCTCTACCTGGTACAGTTTGCTTCATCCGCAGCAGGGGCTGTGTCGGGGGACTAGCTCAGCGCTGGCAGCGGGCTGCGTCCCACCAGGGCCTGCGGGCAGGCGGGCGCCCCGAGCAGTGGATGCAGCGCCCTGTGTGGCTCCGAGCTCCCGGCCCACTGGGTGGTGCCTGGCCGGGCAGTGTAGCCAGCAGGGTCGCGGGTGGTTTCTGGTATGAAGTCTAAGGCCCATCTCCTCTATCCTCTCGGAGGGCCTCTCTCCACTCCACACTCTTCCCACTGGTGACTGGCCTCACACATCTTGCTGACGGGCATGGCTTGCAGCGGTTCTCAACCTGTGGGTCGCGACCCCTTTGGCGGTCGAATGACCCTTTCACAGGGGTCGCCTAAGACCATCCTGCATATCAGATATTTACATTACGATTCATAACAGTAGCAACGTTACAGTTATGAAGTAGCAACGAAAATAATTTTATGGTTGGGTCACAACATGAGGAACTGTATTTAAAGGGCCAGAAGGTTGAGAACCGCTGGCTTAGGGGGTGGGTAGAGGGGCGGCAGCAGTGAGCGCTGCCTGAGTCGGACTCATCCATCCAGACCACGCAGGAGAGACCGGAAGCCCTGGCGGGGTCCTGAGCCCTGGACTCTGCCAGGCTGACCCTCCGCCTCTGACGGCGTCTGCAGCAGGACTGCTGGTATATCTCCTTAAAAAAGCTGTGCTGAGAGCCTGCCCAGCTGCTCGGGGGCCCTGAGGAGTTCCTCCCACAAAGCGCCGCGCCCAAGTGGATGGCTTCACGCCCAGTTTAAGAGCGGGGATC
>NW_005871635.1:122687-128504 GCF_000147115.1 Myotis lucifugus
GTCTCTTTGCCGCCCCAGGCTGACCTGCCACCCCGACCCAGGAGCTGCAGCCTCCCCAGCCTGTGGTCCAGGGGCTGCCGGCGGCCACCCCAGCGCCCGGTCCCCACCGCCTCCGTCCACCGCTCCTGCTTCCTGCCGCCCTGGCCAGGGCGCGGCCAGCAGCCTCCCCGCTGCGTGGTCGGTCCACTCCTTGGTCTGTTTGCAGATGTTACTGTGGAGAACTTCCATCTTGCGGGGTTAGCCCCGGGGCTGGTCCCTCTGGCTCCACAGGCCCTGCTGCAGGTCGGTGGGTTAGATGAAGACAGAGACTGGCCTCCTCGAAGTCCCCCAGGGTGGGCGCCAGGGCAGCGCTGGCAGGCTGGCAGAGGTTTCTCTCCAGGCCTCCTCCTGGGCGGGCAGAGGCTGCCTCCGGCCAGGCCCTCACGTGGCGTTTCTCTGTGCACAGGCCTCCCTGTGCCTGTCTTTTCTTATAGGGACACCACTCGTGTGGCTGAGGCTCCCAACCTAAACCTTCATCAATCGATTCCCCCAAGGCCCCGTCTCCAGCACAGCCACGCTGGGATCCATATGCTGCCTTAGGCTCCGGGAGATGCAAGTCAGTGTGGAGATGTTTGCAGTGTAGACGGTGCGGCCTCTCCCAGTGCCGTGACCTCCCGAAGCCACGATGTGAGCGGGTCACACACAGGAGGCTGGCGGGCAGGGCGTGTGTTCCCATCCCTGTGAGAGGGGGAAGGAGAGGATCGGGGTCTCCAGGTTAAGCTCGCAGACCTGCCCAGGCGGCCCTCGCAGCAGGTGCAGGATCTGCCAAAGGGACCTGCCCACACCCTCAGGCGCCAGCCGGTTTCATGTTGTTTGATGACTTAAAATGCATTTAAAACAGTTCATTTGAAAAGTGGGGAGACGGATATGGACATCTATATATGGACATCTATATATGGACATCTATATGATATACACATGTGTGTGCACGTGTGTTAAGAGTTTGTGGAAATATTTTCTTTCATATGAGCTTTGAGAAGGTTACAGAGGCTCACAAATTAAATCAGATGCTGGAGAAAAGGCCATTGGAGTTAGTGGCTAAATTACTGTTGGTGAGGCCAGGCTACTGTGCCATGGAGCCAGGCCTCCTGCGTGAGGCACTAAGTGACGTTAATGATAGCTGACATTGAATGAACAGTTACTTTAATCAATTGTTACCGTAACTCTATGTGGTAAGTATCCTATTATTCCTATTTCATAGATGGAAACAGGCACAGTTTTCTCAAGGTCACAAAACGACCACCTCTCTGAGCAGTTCACCTGGATTCTACACTTGAGCTTTTGAGTCAAACGGTAGGGATTTTCATGTTGAAACTACTTTTTAAAATGTATCTTTACCTTTGAAAGTATTACAGACATCCCCTTTGTTTTTTGTTGCTTTTTTTCCCCCCATTCATCCCCTCCTACCCTCACCCACCCCCCTCAAGCCTTCACCACACTGTTGTCTGGGCCCATGGACTATGCATATATGCATACAAGTTCCCCTGTTAACCTCTCCCCAACCCACCTTCCCTCTGAAATTCGTCAGTCTGTTCCATGCTTCTAGGTCTCTGGATCTATTTTGTTCATCAGTTTGTTTATTAGATTCTACATATGAGTGTGATCATGTGATACTTGTCTTTCTCTGATGGACTTATTTCACTTAGCATGATACTCTCCAGTCCCTCCATATCTGACTCAAAGGGTAAGAGATTCTTTTGTTATAGCTGCATAGTATTCCATGGTGTAGATGTACCACAGCTTTTTATTCACTCAACTGCTGATGGGCACTTGGGCTGTTTCCAGATCTTAGCTATTGTAAATTGTGCTGCTATGAACATAGGGGTGCATACATTCCTTCTGGTTGGTGTTTCAGGTTTTTTTAAGATACATTACTAGAAGTGGGACGACTGTGTTGAATGGCAGTTCCATTTTTAATTTTTTGAGGAACTCCGTACTGTTTTCCACAGTGGCTGCACCAGTCTGCATTCCCACCAGCAGTGCACAAGGGTTCCCTTTTCTCTACATCCTCACCAGCACTTCTCATTTATTGATGATAAACATGCTGACAGGTGTGAGTTGATACCTCATTGTTGTTTTAATTTGCATCTCTCTGATGATCAGTGACTTTGAGCATTTTTTCATATGTCTCTTGGCCTTCTGTATGTCCACTTTGGAGACGTGTCTATTTTGTCCTTTGCCCATTTTTTAATTGGATTGTTTGTCTCCCTTTTGTTAAGTTGTATGAGTTCTTATATATTTTGGATGTACATTGCCAAATATGTCCTTCCATGCAGTGGGCTCTCTTTTCACTTTTTTATTTCTTTTGCTGTGCAAAAGCTTTTTATTTTGATGTAGTCCCACTTGTTTATTTTCTCCTTAGTTTCCTTTGCCCTAGAACGTGTATCTGCAAATATATTGCTATGAGAGATATGTGAGATTTTGCTGCCTATGGTTTCTTCTAGGATATTTATGGTTTCGCAGCTTACATTTAAGTCTTTTATCCATTTTTAGTTTATTTTTGTGTAAGGTATAAGATGGTGGTCTAGTTCCCTTCCTTCCTCCCTCCCTTCCTCCTTTCCTTCCTTCCTTCCTTCCTTCCTTCCTTCCTTCCTTCCTTCCTTCCTTCCTTCCTTCCTTCCTTCCTTCCTTCCTTCCTTTCTTTTTTTTTTTCGCATGTACCTGTCCAATTTTCCTAACACCATTTATTGAAGAGACTATCTTGACTCTAATGTATCGTCTTGTCTCCTTTGTCAAATATTAATTGAGCATAATGGCTTGGGTCGATTTCTGGGGTCTCTGTTCTGTTCCATTGATTTATATGCCCGTTCTTGTGCCAGTATGAGGCTGTTTTGAGTACAGTGGCTTTGTAGTATAACTTGATATCTGGTATTGTGGTTCCTCCAACTTTATTCTTATTTCTCAAGATTGCTGTAGCTATTCGGGGTCTTTTTTGGTTCCATATAACTTTTTGGAGTGTTTGTTCTAGATCTGTGAAATAGCTGTTGGTATTTTAATAGGGATTGCATTGACTCTGTAGATTGCCTTGGGTAGTATGATGTTGATTCTACCAATCCATGAACACAGTATATTCTTCCACTTGTTTGTATCTTCCTCTATCACTTTTTTTTAAAACATCCTATAGTTTTCAGAGTACAGGCCTTTTACCTCCATGGTTAAGTTTATTCCTAAGTATCTTAAATTTTTTGTTGCGATGGTAAATGGGATGGTTCGGTTAGTTTCTCTTTCTGAGAGCTCATTATTAGTGTATAAAAAAGCCATCAATATTGTATCCTGATACATTGCCAAATTGATTCATTAAATCTAGTAGTTTTTCGGGGTCTTTAGGGTTTTCTATGTACAATATCATAACGTCTGCGAAAAATGACAGTTTTACTTCCTCCTTTCCAATTTCAATGCCTTTTATTTTTCCTTCCTGTCTGATTGCTGTGGCTAGGACTTCCAGTGCTATGCTGAATAAGAGTGGTGGAAGCAGACATCCCCGTCTTGCTCGTTCTTAGGGGAAATGGTTTTAGTTTTTGCCCATTGAGTGTGCTATTGTCTGTAGGTTTGTCATATTTGGCCTTTACTAGGTTGAGGTGTGGTTTCTCATTCCCACTTTTCTGAGAGTTTTTATCAGAAATAGGTGTTGGATTTTGTTGAATGCTTTTTCTGTGTCAATTGATATGATCATTTGAATTTTGTCTTCCAATTTGTTTATGTGATGTATTACGTTTATTGATTTGTGAATATTGTACCATTCTTGCATCCCCAGAATAAATCTCACTTGGTCTTAGTGTGTGATCTTTTTAATGTATTGTTCGATTTGATTTGCTAATAATTTTGTTGAGGATTTTAGCATCTATGTTCATCAGGGATAATGGCCTGTAATTCTCTTTCTTTGTAGTGTCTTTATTTGGTTTTGGAATTAGGATAATGCTGGCCTCATAAAAAGAGCTTGGAAATGTTCCTTCCTCTTGGATTTTTTGGAGTAGTTTGAGGAGGATATGGGTTAGTTCTTATTTGAATGTTTGGTAAAACTCCCCTGTGAAGCAATCCAGACCAGGGCTTTTGTTTGCTGCGAGTTTTTTTAATTTTTATTTTTTATCACTGCTTCAATTTCATCAGTTGTTTATGTTTCAAGTTTTCTGATTCTTTCTGATTGAGTTTTGGAAGATGGTATTTTTCTAGGAATATGTCCATTTCATCAAGGTTGTTCAGTTTGTTGGAATATAGTCTTTCATAGTACTCTTTCTTTCTTTCTTTCTTCCTTTTTTTTTTTTTTTTTTACAATCCTTTGCATTTTTATGGGGTCAGTTGTTACTTTGCCTCTTTCATTTCTGATTTTTTTTATTTAGGTTCTCTCTTTTTGTTTCTTGATGAGTCTGTCTAAAGGTTCATCAATCTTTTTTATGTTTTCAAAGAACCAGCTCTTGGTTTTATTGATCATTTGTATTGCTTTTTAGTCTCCATGTCATTTATTTCCACTCTTATCTTTATTATTTCCTCCCTTCTACTTTCTGTAGGTTTTTCTTATTGTTGTCTTTCTAATTCTTTAAGGTGTAGGGTTAGATAGTTTATTAGATGTTTTTCTTGTTTTTTTGAGGTAGGCCTATAGTCCTATGTATTTCCCTCCCAGGACTTTCACTGTGTCCCAGAGGTTTGGAGATGTTATGTTTTCATTTTCATTTGTTTCCAGGAAGTTTTTCATTTCTTTCTTGATCTCTTTGGTAAGCCATTCATTGTTTAAAATTATTCTATTTAGCCTCCATGTCTTTGAATGTTTCTGAGTTTTTTTATTGTAGTTAAATTATAATTTCATGCTATTGTGATCTGAGAAGATGCTTGATGTGATTTCAATCTTCTTTTTTTAAAATATATTTTATCGATTTTTTACAGAGAGGAAGGGAGAGGGACAGAGAGTCAGAAACATCGACGAGAGAGAAACATCGATCAGCTGCCTCCTGCACACCTCCCACTGGGGATGTGCCTGCAACCACAGTACATGCCCTTGACCAGAATCAAACCTGGGACCCCTCAGTTCGCAGGCTGACGCTCTATCTGCTGAGCCAAACTGGTTAGGGCCAATCTTCTTTTTTTAAATATATTTTATTGATTTCAGAGAGGAAAGGAGAAGGGGAGAGAGAGAAACATCAGTGATGAGAGAGAATCATTGATCAGCTGCCTCCTGCATGCTCCCTACTGGGGATCAAGCCTGCAACCCAGGCATGTGCCCTTGATCAGAATCTCACCCAGGTCCCTTAGTTCACAGGCCAACACTGTCCACTGAGCCAAACTGGCCAGGGCTGATTTCAATCATCTTGACCTTGTAGAGACTTAGTTTGTGTCCTAACATGTGCCCTATCTTTGAAAATGTCCCATGTGCACTTGAGAAGAATGTATATTCTGTAGCTTTGGGGTGAAATGTTCTGTAAATGTCAATTAATTCTATCTGATCTAGAGTGTCATTTAGGATCACTGTTTTTTTGTTTGGAAGATCTATCCAGTGATGTCAGTAGGTGTTAAAGTCCCCTACTATTATAATTTTATTGCTGTCCATTTTCCCTTAAAATCTTCTGGAAGACATATATATATATATATATATATATATATATATATATATATATATGCTAATTAGACCGGGAGACCTTCCAGGAGACCTTCCGGATGTCCTTCCAGATAAAGCCATGGTGGTGGGACCGAGGCAGAGGTAATTAGGGGTGATCAGGCCAGCAGGGGAGGGCAGTCGGGGCCACCCAGCCAGCGGGGGGTGGGGGGAGTTGGGGGTGATCAGGCCAG
>NW_005871635.1:128679-134841 GCF_000147115.1 Myotis lucifugus
GGGCACTTGGGGGTGATCAGGCCAGAAGGGGGGGCAACTGGGGGCAATCAGGCAGCAGGCAGAATGGTTAGGGGCGATCAGGCAGGCAGGCAGGTGAGCAGTTAGGTGCCAGCAGTCCTAGATTGTGAGAGGGATGTCCAACTGCTAGTTTAGGCCCGGGCCCTAAACCGGCAGTCGGACATCCCCCAAGGGGTCCCAGATTGGAGAGGGTGCAGGCCGAGCTGGGGACACCTCCCCCCGTGCACGAATTTCATGCACTGGGCCACTAGTGTGCATATAAAGGGGATTCAAAACACCTACTACTTAAGCATTAAAGGGGATTATGGTTTAAATTTGGAGACTAGATCAAACTCATGAGAAATTATCACACAGTAATGAGCAATTTATAGTAAGTCCTAAACAATCACACAAGTCCAATGGTTCTCAAATAATGTGCATCAGAATCAGCCATTAACTTATGAAAGTATAGCTTCTCAGGCTTTATTCCTGGAGATTTTCAGTTTGGGCTTTTGCAACTGGGTCTTTTAACAAGCTCCAAGTCCAATAAAGAACAGTTGGTGAAGTTGGTAATCTGAGAAAGAAGAAGATCACTATGGGCTGAGACCTCATGGAAGACCCAACACTGAGGACAAGGGGGAAGAGGCAAGTTCATGGAGCGAAGGCAGACAATCTGGGATTTTATCAGGAGGAAGTATTCATTGGGTAAGTGCCTGGAGGGCTGTAGATTAATTCTACCTGTGAGAGAGGGAAGATAAGACTGGTTTAATTCTTTCAGACAAGGGACTGGATAGAGAAAGTGATGTGTTAGAGAGGCAAATGTAGGTCTTGGATCTTCATTTACACTCGGCTAATGAAGACCCTTAGGATAAAGATGGGGGATGTTGGTGCCTATGTTCTTTTATTTACAAATATATTTTCATTGATTTTAGAGAGGAAGGAAGAGGGAGAGAGAGATAGAAACATCAATGATGGCAGAGAATCATTGATTGGCTGCTGCTTGCATGCTCCACACTGGGGATTGAGCCCACAACCCAGGAATGTGTCCTGACTGGGAATCGAACCATGATCTCCAGGTTCATAGGTCATTGCTCAACCACTGAGCCATGCCAGCCAGGTGATGACTATATTCTTTCCCCCTCCTTGTCTGCTTAGAAAAGTATCTGATTCCTAGTACAATGCTCGGTGCACTTTAAACAAAACACTAAGAATAGCCAATTCACTTATGTCCCCCAAAGGAACTCACTCACCCAGAGGAAGCCTGAAAAATGATCATGTAAAATGTTATGCTTTTAAGAAGGTCCCTTATATCTCTCAGAGAGTCAATATTGTCTATTATGTCAGTTCCTATCTGCTGTCTTTACTTTAAGCTATTTATAGTTCTATTTAGTTGAAGCTTAGGCAAAGACACGGCAGCCCAGAAAACTAGTCATCAGAGACTCATTTGTTCTTTTCTCTAAATCATCTCTTTTTCATGATACCCACTCTGGACCTGGTGGTTTTTCACTTGCATCTCCCTTCCTTCAAAGCCTTTCCAGTTCAAGGTCCTGCTTTTTCCAATGTTTCCACTCATTTTTTTAAAAAATATTTTTTTATTTATTTCAGAGAGTAAGGAAGAGGGAGAGAGAGATAGAAACATCAGTGATGAGAGAATCATTGATCGGCTGCCTCCTGCACTTTCCCTACTGGGGATTGAGCCCGCAACCTGGGCATGTGCCCTTGATTAGAATTGAAACCTGGACCCTTTAGTCTGCAGGCTGATGCTCTATCCACTGAGCCAACTAGCTAGGGTCCACTCATGATCTTTTGACAGTATGTTTTTCTCCACTGGTCTTCCTTTCTGTTTCTGTTCTTTTTTGATGGAAGAGGGGAGAATGAGGAATTGGAGGAGGAAAAAGAGATGGCCTGTTCTGGCTTCTTGAACTCTCTTGTGTTACTTCTCTCTCAATCTCCTACCATTCTCTGTGCATTCTATACCTTGCACACTCCTGCTAGTTTAATTTTCCTTAAACACCATGCACAGAGTTGTGGGAGAGCTGAGACGGGTGTATGTTGATGCAAAGATAAATGACTGTGCCTTGAAAGATAAAGTTAGAGAGTAGGAAGAGGTACTGGGGAAAAGAGGAAGTGCTGAGAAAGTGATGGTAAACCATGATAACAACAACAATAACAACAACAACAACAAAAACAGCACTAACAATAACAACTACTATGTATTAAGTTCCTGATATGTGCCAGGCAGTGTAGTAACATGTCACTTAATATTCACAATGCTCTTTTGTCTGTTGGTTATTTCATCATTTGTAAAAGAGGGATAGTAAGACTCAAAGAGGTTACGCATATATCTCAAGGTCATACTGCTGGTATGAGGTACAGCTGGAATTTAAACTTTATCTTTTTTTACTGCATCATGGATAAGTAAGCAGGATTTTTAATAAAAAAGATTTAAGCTCAAGATAGTATATTTTTAAGAGAAAATTTCCAAGATATGAGTATTTTAAAATCTAGATAATTTTACATATCCATATATTCACACATACATATATGCACAAATACACAAATCAAGAGTAAAAGTTATATATTTAGTTCAGTAATATTCTTTTACTTTACCTGATAATCTCAGAGTTGGAAGGAGCCACAGGATTCTGTAAGTCCAATGGCAGGAATTTCTCTCCAATATTCCTTATTCTACCTCTTCTCAGATATTTTCAGAGAAAGGGGAACTTGCCACCACAGAGACAGTCTGTTCCATTGTTGGACAGCTAAGACTTCTATGTAATTCCTTCTTTTAGGGTGCTCTTGAGAATGATCTCAGAGTTGTCCAACTATTCCTGCTTTCATAAGTCACACAAAATACATCAAATATTTGTTTCACAGGACAGCTCTTTGTGTGTATGTGTTGTTAAGAATTTTCACACACACAGACACACAAATGCATACCCCACATACATACTCATGCATTCACGCATGCACACACAGAGCCTTAAAGTCTCCTCTTTTCCAGCTAAAACAACCCTAACTACTGCCATTATGACTCATCCTATATAATAAAGAGCTAATATGCAATGGTTGTCACGCCCTCATGACATCATGCCATAACACTCAGACACTCAACACTGGGGAAAGAGGAATGGGGACCAGCCAGGCACAAATGAGCTTGCAAGAGAGGAATGGGGCCCAGCCAGGCTGTGGCCCGGGAGAGGGACAAGCCGCCCACCCCATGGTCCTGGGCGCCAGTGGCTGCGCCTGTGCCTGTGGCCTGGGAGAGGGACAACCCGCTCGCCCCATGGTCCCAGGTGCCAGTGGCTGGGTCTGCGGCCCAGGAGAGGGAAAAGCCGCATGCCCTGTGGTCCCGGACACCAGTGGCTGGGGCTGTGGCCTGGGAGAGGGATAAGCCGCACACCCTGCGGTCCCGGACACCAGCACTTGCACCTGTGGCCCAGAAGAGGGACAAGTCACCCACCCTGCAGTCCCAGGTGCCTGTGGCTGTGGCCTGGGCAAAGCTGCCTGTCCAAGGTCTCCTGCGGCTGTGGCCAGCCTGGGCGAAGCTGGCCCAGGTCCCAGGTGCCTGCAACTAGCCAGAGGAGGGAATCCTGGGTCCTGGGTGTGGGGCGAGGCAGAGGCAATTAGGGGTGATCAGGCCAGCAGGGGAGCAGTTAGGGGCAATCAGGCAGGCAGGCAGAAGGGTTAGAGGTGATCAGGCAGGCAGGCAGGCAGGCAAGTGCTTAGGAGCCAGGAGTCCCAGATTGCGAGAGGCAGTCGGACATCCCCCAAGGGTTCCCAGATTGGAGAGGGTGCAGGCTGGGCTGAGGGACTGCGCCCCCACATGCATGAATTTCATGCACCAGGCCTCTAGTATGACATAATTTTCATTTTGTTTATCATCCTTTTGACCAAACTTGGGCATAAAATTCAGTATAGAACTCAAAGATATGGTCAGACCAGTACACCTAGAGAGAGACTTTTCTTTTATTACTAAGCACCACGCTTTTGTTAAGACAGCCTAGGGTACATTAGCATTTTGTAAGCCAGTGATACTGTTGATGCATATTGTGCTTGCAGTCAGACAAGACCTAAAGACTCTCAACCTAAGTTAAGGATTTAGAAGTAATCCCCTTTTTTAAAAAATATATTTTATTGATTTTTTACAGAGAGGAAAGGAGAGAGATAGAGAGTTAGAAACATCGATGAGAGAGAAACATCGATCAGCCGCCTCCTGCACATCTTCCACTGGGGATGTGCCCGCAACCCAGGCACATGCCCCCGACTGGAATCGAACCTGGGACCCCTCAGTTCGCAGGCTGACGCTCTATCCACTGAGCCAAACCGGTTTCGGCTAGAAGTAACCCTTTTAAATTTAATCTTGTTATTGCTCTACTGGCAAGATCTTTCTTGTTTGTGATTCTTTTATTAATGTCTTTTCTCCATAGCTTTGTGTAATCTGAAATTTTTGGTAAGAATATTTTAAGTTTTGTTCATAATATATTGTTGAATATAATTAATAAGTTTAACATTTTATAATATGATCTTGTTTTATTTACAATTCTTATTAGTTGTACAAAAATGATTCTGGAGATGTACTAAAATGTTAAGCATCCTTATCTTGAAAATATCATATGACATATAATTTTTGATAGTTGGTTATATATTTTTTCTGGTTTAATGAATGAATTTATTTTTTATTGGAGTTCTTCTACTTGAACAGACTGGCATATTCCACATGTTTTCATTTTGAATATATGATGTCTTTATTATGTCTTAATTGCCATGTGTGTTGTGACTCTTTAATTTTATTCAAAACTCCTTGAGGGCAGGGGAATTGTCCCTCAGGGCAGCTGGCACAATACTGCATTGATTGCTTTCCCTTTAAATTAATTTGTCCTTCATCCAGTGCTTAGGTCATGGGCTTTATATGACTTTATCTCTTGTTCAGATCAGTATCTTAAAATGATGAGAACATGATATTTTATCTATGGCCTACATTTAAATAAATTCGGCTGATTCATTTAATCCTGTATAATAAAAGCCTCTGTGCAAATCAACTGAATGGCCGAATGGCCGGTTGCTATGATGCGCACTGACCACCAGGGGGCAGGCACTCAATGCAGGAGCTGCCCCCAGCCCACAGATCTCAGGCCAACCAAGGCAGGTGTGAGCAGGGCAGTTGCCCCGCAGAAGGAGGCTACTGGCTGCAGCGACCGGAGGTGGGGCCGGTGAGTGGGCGGCGTCAGGCTGGCCAAGGCGGGTGTGAGTAGGGGGCCCTGATCACCCACCGATTGCCCCACAGATTGGTCCTGTTTGCCGGCCAGGCCTAGGGACTTTACCCGTGCATGAATTTCATACACCGGGCTTCTAGTGGTAAATAATTATTCCTCAATCTAGCCAATTATTTTGATTTACTATGGTTGGTTATTTACTATGTTGGATAATTGTACAATGTAAGCATAAATATAGCATAAATAATGGAATAATGTTGGTGAGAGAGGGATGTTGGTGAGCCCTTCAAGTAATGAATTATTGAGACCAACACTATATTAAAAGTTTCTACAAAAGAAGATAGAGACATGACTCATGACTTCAAGGTGCTTTCAGCATAGTTGGGAGATAAGACTCTACAGAACAAAAGAATGTCAGGGTGCACTTTGGGATGTTGGTTGGTGTTTGATACGTCTCAAGATTATTACATTTCTCTCTTCTGTAGAGCATTTGGTTAAAGAGGTCTGGGAATGGGTTCTGGTTCCTCCAAATGTAAACATTGAAACATGAACTGAAATACACACAAAAGCTACTCATATAAAGTTTTCATACATATTCCACATCTTTGTTTTACAAAGATGTAGAAACTACAGATTTTATATAAGGTAGAAACACTTTATCATAGTCAGGTAATCTTCCCTAACCCCATCTGCCTTGTCCGACATGGTGTGTTCACCTGTGTCTGAGGCTCACAGCTCTTTCTCCCACCTTGTCCAGTGCTCCCTGATGGCCCATTCATCTGAGGTTTTTGGGAAACATGGGCCCAGCAGGCCCTTTGACTTACAGTGTCCTCATGCAGATCACATGGAAACTGTTTGTGATAAAGCCTTGTGTGCTAACCAAGGGCAAAGACCATGAGGAGTTACTACAAAATTATTAAATTTCCTTGTGATTAACTTTTAGCCCACT
>NW_005871635.1:134976-163205 GCF_000147115.1 Myotis lucifugus
ATTCTCTCTCTCTCTCTCTCTCTCTCTCTCTCTCTCTCTCTCTCTCCTCTCTCTCCCTATCTTTCCTCCCTCCTTCCATTCCTTTCTCTTGGATTATTTTTATCATTCTATTTAATTCTCCAAGCAACAAAGTAAAAAAAAATTACCTTCTCTTTAAAGATAAAAAATCTAAAACTGAAAGAGAAGAAGAATTTTTCTCAAGGTGACACAGCTAATGAGGGTTTTAAGGAGAAATATTTTCACTCCAAAGTGAAACGCAATTCCTTGACAAAACAAGTACTAGACCTTCATATATGTGTCTCTAGGACCTTGTATAGGCCTTGGCATGGGATGGTCACCAGTGCATTTTCTTTGAATTGATTCTTATATTGGATCCTGGAAGCCTGAATTGGAGAGCCTCAGGGGTCATCTAAGACCTTGTACCAAAAAGGCAGGAGCCAACCTGCTAACCTGGAAGGTGGGTCTCAGAGACGTCCTTCCCAAGTTCCCCTTGTTTCTCCTCATTCCCACACAGTCCTTCCAATGTGGTACCAACCAGAGAGCATGTCTATTTGTCTTTTAAATAACTTAAACTTTTTCCTTTAAGTAAAATTAATGTACCTTCATTGTAAGAAATGTAAAAAATCAACTTAGTAAAGAGAAAAATTAAAAAATACACATGATTCCACTAATGATATAATCACTGTTTTCTCTACTTTTTCTTCCAGTGTTTCTTCTATGGAAATATTTTTAAACAAAAAATGCAATTATGTCTTACAAATTTTTATAACCAATTTTCACTAAAAACATATTGTAAACATCTTGCAATGCCAATGATAATAGATGACTATCACCTTCAATAACTCAGTAGCTTTGCCTGTGCTGGATGGATGGGCAGGTAGATTATCATTCATCAGCTGCAGATTTACGTTTAGATCACAACTCAAACGGTTTCTTGATGATGTCATTCATGCAGATATTTGCTAGCAGGAGTCATTCAATCATTAAGTTTGTTTCACTTAAATCTAAACCATGCTATACATCCACAATGGACCATAGAGGAAGACATTATTTTTTTGTGTGTGCAAATAACACATTAAATTTGACACATTATAGCAACGAGATGTATCTATTGGTTCAGAAAGTACAATTTCAAATGTGAACCATTACTCAGAATTAATTTAAGATGACTTATTAATTAATTCAGTTCCAATGGAGATAGCTTCTCATATATGGAAATGGGTTTTTACCCAAGAAAAATAATATCAAAACAGTAATATAATCTTATGGTTAATAAACTGTAATGGAAATAATGTATTCATTTATTAATTTTATTTATTACTAGGAGCCTAGTGCACAAATTCATGCACATTGAGAGGAAATTAATTAGAAGAAATATTTTAATATCACTATTCACCCTTTCTCTATAATAGAAGTGTCCACCAAATTCACGATTGACAATGACAGATGGAAACACACATGTGCGATTGGCACCAGCGAGAGCTTTATGTATATAGATAAACTTGCTTAATTAGACCTGCTTTCTGATTTAGCTAAACTTTTCCCAACCCAGTGAAGCACCCCAACTTCTCTTTCAGGTAATTGTCAGAAACACAGCAGTAAATGCCAGCATGAAGCAGATTATTATTGTAGATCATGCAGGGAGAACAAAGGGAAAATATTTAACTGCAGCCATGTTTGACTATATTCTGCGCAGTGAGAAAACCTGAAGTCATTTTCAAGGTCCACCATTTCTTACTTCTTTGCAGTCGGGTCAAGTTTCTAAACTTTCTAAATCTCCGTTTTCCAGCTAATGAAAAGAAAATAGGATTCTACCGAGTCTCCTATATACTTACTCCAGGACTTCTGTGAGGATCAAATGAGATGAAGCACATGACAATGCTTCACAGACATTTGGTTAAACTGTAAAATGTTTGCACCTGGCTATAAAGCAAGTCATGTTCCTGGGCTGAAGAAACTCCAAGGAGGCTAGTCGCTAGGGAGAGGAAGCTGGTCATTGCTACGTGACGTCATTACCCAGCGCCCACAGCCACCATTTCTGGGCTGGGCTGGGCTGGGCTGTGGGCTGCATTTTGCGCCATGGGGTCTTGGCAGTTTGGCTGCGATTTGATGAGCTGTCGCTCCAGGGTGGTGGCAGGGCCTGTGTCCCACTTGGGAGAAGCTGAGTGTTGCTTTGTGGGCACCATGTCCTCAGTGCTGTTTCTTTGTAAATGGCCAGTGCATGTCATGGCAGCTCCTGTGTTGAGCATCTGCCCCTTGGTGGTCAGTGCGCATCATAGCGACTGGTCAGATAGTCAAAGGGACACTTAGCATATTAGCCTTTTATATATAGATATTTTCTTCCTATATCTTTTGGGGAAAATGATCAAATCATTTTCTACCTTAATTTTTGTGTAACAGTAAGAGTATAACTAGAAGAACAAACAAAAAGAGTGTAATACACAGAGCTAGTTATAAAAAACTAGCCAGTTTTGCTTAGTGGGTAGAGCATGGGCCTGCAAAGTGAAGGGTCTCAGGTTCGATTCCAGTCAAGGGCATATGCCCAAGTTTTGGGTTTGGTCCCTATTGGAGGGTGTGCAGGAGACAGCCAATCAATGATTCTCTCTCATCATTGATGTTTCTATCTCTCTCTCCCTCTCCCTTCCTCTCTGAAATATATATATATTTAAAGAGATGAGACCAGGCAAAGGGAGGAGGAAATAATCCAGAAATTATTTATTACAGAAATAAACTATGGCAGAGAATAAAAATGAAGGAGCTGGCATTTCCAGAGTGCAGAGCACACTACACTGACTGCTGAGCTAGTTAGGGAAGGTATTGTGCACAGTGCAGTTACCATGGGAGAGGGTGACACTGAGCAGATACTGTAGCCCTGGGTGGACCACCCCACAGATGGTGACCTCATGTAGAGGGCACCACATGGTCACCACTAGAAACATCAAGGAATGATCACTGTCACATGTGCTGGGAACTTCTCTCCACTTCTAACTTCTGATCTACGAATGCCTCCTAATGTGCAGAATTAATTTAGAAGGTAGCTGGCATAGAAATTTGAACAGATTATAGAAGGATGGGTGTGAGGGTGACAGAAAATAGATAAATAACTAACCCATGGGGAAGACATCAGTATCTTCCTACCTCTTGGTGACAAAAAGAAAGCTTCATGGCAAGACAAGAGCTCTGTTTCTGATTTCATTCGAGCCCTTGCAGTCCCACTTGGAACTCCGGAGGAACTGCAAGGGGCGGCATAGTGACCATCACAAATGCCTTCCCCTCTCATACCCTGCATCAGCTGCATGAGAGAGGCAGGCACCCTGTTGTTTGGTTCTGCAGAGACGGGTGCAGGTGCTCTCTGCCATTAGTTGTGTCTAAGACAGAGAAAGGCTGGCAAGGCACAACATTGGGCAGCTGAAGGCTCTAGCTCCAGGCAACAAGCTTTGATTTCTTCCATTGCCCTAACCCAGTGGTCAGCAAACTGCGGCTCGTGAGCCACATGCGGCTCTTTGGCCCCTTGAGTGTGGCTCTTCCACAAATACCGACTTCTGCGCATGGGCCACGAAGTTTCAATCACACTGTACGTGCACGCCCGCACGTGGTATTTTGTGGAAGAGCCACACTCAAGGGGCCAAAGAGCTGCATGTGGCTCGCGAGCCGCAGTTTGCTGACCACTGCACCCATCCTCCTATTCCCAGCCTCCTGAGATAGACCTGAAGCGAGCAATTCCAGGCCTGAGCTTGGGCAAAGCATAGAGCTTTAAGAGGAGGCTAAGTAGGCCCCAGACTTATGACCCTAACTTCTGAGTCCTCCTCTTCCACCATGATCCATACCCCACACCCCAGAGCAACAATGACATTGAGTCTTAATGTAACTGTTCTGAATAACAAGGGTCCCAAGACAATTATACATAGTTCTCCTTACACAGCAAACTAGGTGGGTTGTGGGGGTGGAGGGGAGTGTGTCACAGACTTTGGTCCAAGCTGAGATGTTTATAAACCGAGCACTGGAAAGGGAGTAGGAAAACAAAAAAAGAAACTTAGCTGTTCTTTTAGTTCTGAAATCTCATACATGGTTTTTGAGAGAATAAGTTACTGCAGATGCCTCAATTCATCTGTGTTATCATTTGGTGCATTCTGAGGGCCTACGATATGCCATTTATTCTTCTAGGGCCAGGGCACGCAGCGATGAGCACTCACTGCAGAAAAAGCTCCATCACAAGCAAAGGCCTTCCTCCCTGCACTCCTGTGAGATGCCCTCCCCGTGGTTTCTCCAAGCCCTTGAATACCTTATGATATAAAGGCAATTCCATTCTACAAATAGATATACTGAGACCTAGAGAGAATCATTGACTTCACAAGCTCACACTGGGAATTAAACACTCTATCAGGATGAGAACCCCGAACGTTAGGCTCCTTTCTCCTCATTCTCTTACTCCACATCCCAGGTGTGTGGAACTGGGTACCAGAGTGTGGTCAAAAGGGTCTTTGATGTTGACCCAGTGGCTAGAGCCGTTGACCTTGTACCATTGACTTGATGTCATTGGAATGAGCTATCTCCATTTACACAGCTGATGTCCCTGGAAGTCCATGAGGACAGACACCTGTGGGCATCACAATCCCTTCAGGCTGCATCTCCCAGTTTAGGGCCACTGTCTGGTTAGCTGAGGAGAGGTCTGCAGGTAGCTCTGCCTGGGAAAAACTGCAGGTTTGATAGGGAGTGTAGCCCAATGGGCAGAGACAACTGGCCGCTGTAGCACCAACAAAGGCTTGCCCTTTTTGTAGGGAGAGAACCAGTAGGGAATTCCTGTTATCATTGTGACCCTTTTCTTTGGGTCATGTGGTTACTGTAATTTGGTAGATTCATAGTCTGTCCAAGACAATTTTGGGTTGAGCTGTTTCTCAGAATGCAATCACTCAACATCTGGGACATCTTCAGAGGTCAGAGGAAGACTGTTGGTTTAAAATGGGCTCTCTCGACATATGAAAATATGCTCAAAGTCACTAATCATCGGAGAGATGCAAATTGAAACGACAATGAGGTACCATCTCACACCTGTCAGAATGGCTACCATCAACAAATCAACCAATGACAAGTGCTGACTAGGATGCAGAGAAAAAGGAACCCTCTTGCTCTGCTGGTGGGAATGCAGACTGCTGTAACCACTGTGGAAAACAGTATGGAGTTTCCTCAAAAAGTTAAAAATGGAACTCCCATTTGACCCAGTAATCCCACTTCCAGGAATATATCCCAAGAAATCAGAAGCACCAATAAGGAAGGATATATGCACCCCTATGTTCATAGCAGCACAATTCACCATAGCTAAGATTTGGAAACAGCCTAAGTCCCCATCAGCAGATGAGTGGATTAGAAAATTGTGGTACATCTACACAATGGAATAATACGCCACTGTAAAAAAGAAGGAACTCCTACCATTTGCAAAAGCATGGCTGGACCTGGAGAGTGTTATGCCAAGAGAAATAAGCCCGTCGGAGAAAGGTAAATATTACATGATCTCACTCATTTGTGGGATATAATGAAGAACATAAGCTGATGAACAAAAATAAAACCAGAGGAAAAAAATATTTTAGAATATAATAGAACTAATCCTGTTATTTGCAGATTTTTATAGTTTCCTACAACTTTTGTGATATTATACTATGTTAGTACAGTAGTTTTGGTAATATTATTATATTTAAAAATTTTTTCTTGAAGTATTAATGTTTATTTCAAGAAAAAATTTGATTTACATTAAACAAAAGAATATTTATAAAAAAATACCAAAAAAACCCCCAAACAACAACAACAAATAAAATGGGCTCTTTCACTCTAATCTGGCCTGGGCCTGGGACCTCATGGATTTCTACCCCATAATAATGGTAGGCCTTTCATTGGTGGGGTCCTGGGCAAATGACAGAACCTGGGAGCTCAACTTTAGGACTTCTCATGATTGCCCACTGAGGAGATGTTAAAGAAATGGTAGGGCTGGCCAACATGACTCTTTTCTTTAAAACATTAAAGCATATTGCTTGTAAGAATACTGAGGTTATTGGCCACCCTGTTTGGATGCACCCTCAAAAAAATCTATCCTGAAATTGGGTGGGCACATGGGTGTCTTGCATGACAGAGCTCCTTTATTGTGAACAGGTGTTGCATATCCAGCTGTTCTGTTAGCCAGGCCTGACCCCGTCAGCAAGTGCCACCAGGGCCAGTTGAGTCCAGGGCTTGAGGCGGGCAGCAGCATGGGCAGCCACCCTGGCAAGGGTCTCATGCCCTCTGGAAGCTCATGCCTCTTTGCAGAGAGCTCAGAAATAAATAAATAAATGGTGGAGTAAAGGGATAAATTAATCTTGCTCCTGATGAGAAAATATGCTCTGGCTTATTACAACTTTACTGAAAGACTCTGAGATTTGTCTACTGCTAAGACATTCTCTGCTAACCTTCCTTTTTCCAATGATCACAATGGGAAGGAGGGAGCACTGAACCACAAAATCCATAGGAATTCAGAGAAGGGAAAAAGCATTATGTTGAAACTTTAAAAATATGTGGGAATTGAAGGAAATGTTTATTTTAGATGGCAAAAAGATTGGGAGAAGTTATTCCAGGCAGGAAGAACAACAATAAAAAAGGCATGGAAGAAAAAACATGCTAATGTGAAGGGTAAGAGATCAGGTTGACCAAAGCATTTAGTGTTGCTGGAAACCAAGAGAACAAAGATTGTGTAGGAGATGTTTCTGATGAGTGGTGGATCTTTAAGTTAGATTCGGGTCATTTATTTTTGTATCTTTAGTGCCTTGCCCAGACTCTGACACAGAATAGGCATTTAACAATTGTTTAATTACTGAGTGAATAAATACATGAGTGGATGAATGAATGCATGAGTGAATTGGGTCTGGAAGAATAGTAATGCTATTGACCAAAATGGAAAGTTTAGACATGATAAATTATAGGTAATGATAGAAAGTTCAAACAGAGATTTACTATAGGAAGTTATCTGGAATTAAGAAGATGTGACTAGCCCTGGCCAGGTGGCCTAGCTGGGTGAAGCATTGTCCCATGCATCAAAAGGTTGTGGGTTTGATCCCTGCTCAGGACACATAGGTAGGTTGCAGGTTTGATCCCCCACTGGGGCGCATATAGGAGACAACAAATCTCTCTCTCTCTCTCTCTCTCTCTCTCAAAAATTCTCTCTCTCAAAAATAAATAAATAAATAAATAAATAAATAAATAAATATGAAAACAAACACTAATGTTGGTGGTGTCGGGAAGCGGCAGGCCGAAGGGCTTAAAGCAGGAGTGATCGCTTGAGTTGTGAGGAGAGTTAAAGAGCTCCGGCTGATATGTGTGTGCGATGACTCACTCAGTCTTAAGAGCAAATACCTGGGGGTCTTCGATCCACGAGCCTCCTGAGGGGTGAACTGTCTGTCTGTGACCCTGGCTGTCACTGCTGCTCCAGAGCACAGAACCCTCAGCCTAGAGGTGCAGCTGGCTGGCCCCAGGTCCCTGCCTCTGTAAGAGAGCCTTGAGCCACTCTTTGTGTTGCAGCTTTGCAGGTGAGGGTGACTGTTGACTAGTGAAAAAAGGAACCCAAGGTTCACAACTATCTTCTTACTGGCAGTGGAACGACCTTAGGAAACCTGCGATCCGTTCTCATTAAATAAATCTCTGGATTCCCATAGGCAATGGAAACTGATCTCAATTCCCAGGACAGAAAGGACCTGGACAAGTTCATTAAGTTTTTTGTCCTCAAGAGTGTTCAAGTGATTGTCCAGGCTCGACTTGGCAGGAAGATTTGTACTCGTTCATCTTCATCCCCAACGGGTTCAGATTGGTTCAATTTAGCAATCAAAGACATTCCAGAGGTTACACATGAAGCAAGGAAGGCACTGGCAGGGCAGCTGCCTGCCGTCAGGAGATCTATGTGTGTGGAGGTCTCACTCAAGACTTCTGAGGGAGATTCCATGGAACTAGAAATTTGGTGTCTTGAAATGAATGAAAAGTGTGATAAAGAAATAAAAGTTTCCTACACTGTATACAACAGACTGTCGTTGCTGCTGAAGTCTCTCCTGGCTATAACCAGGGTGACACTGGCTTATAGACTCTCCAGGAAACAAGGTCATGAATATGTCATATTATACAGGATGTATTTTGGTGAAGTTCAGCTGAATGGCATAGGAGAAGGTTTCCAGTTTGTGTGGGGACAGTGGGCACCCCCGTGGGCACCATCACTCTTTCTTGTGCTTACAGAATTAACTTGGCATTCATGTCCACAAGGCAATTTGAGAGGACCCCACCTATCATGGGGATTATCACTGATCACTTTGTGGACCGTCCCTATCCCAGCTCCTCGCCCATGCGCCCCTGCAATTACAGAACCGCTGGTGAGGACACTGGAGTAACGTATCCTTCTGTGGAAGATTCTCAAGAAGTGTGTACCACCTCTTTCTCCACCTCACCTCCATCCCAGCTAATGGTTCCAGGGAAGGAAGGTGGGGTACCTCTTTCTCCCTACCAGCCTGCTCACGGTGCCCAGGAGAGATGGGCAACCTACACCCCTTCTGAAGGGGCCCTCTGTGCTACCACACCTTCTAGCAGCGAGGACACTGAAACTGTATCGAACAGTAGTGAGGGACAGGCCTCTCCCCATGATGTCTTGGAGACCATCTTTGCCAGAAAAGTGGAGGCTTTTGTCAACAAATCCATCAACCAGGTGACACTGATGAGTTTGGACATACCCCTTGCCATGTTTGCTCCCAAGAATTTAGAACTGGAGGATGCTGATCCCATGGTGAATCCTCCAGATTTCCCAGAGACTGAATCTCCTCTCCAGGGCAGCCTACACTCTGATGGCTCCAGTGATGGCAGCAGTGGCAATACCCATAACGACTTTGTCATGATGGACTTCAACTCGGTTTTTTCTAAAGATGATATTCTTCCAATGGGCTTGGGGACCTTCTATCGTGAATTTCAGAACCCCCCTCAGCTGAGCAGCCTCCCCATAGATATTGGAGCACAGTCTATGGCTGAGGACTTGGACTCACTACCAGAGAAACTGGCTGTGCACAAGAAGAACGTTCGAGAATTTGATGCCTTTGTGGAAACTCTGCAGTAAAAGTTGGTGTCCTCGCGTACCAGCAGCTTCCCCTTTTGTGGTCCCAGGAGACAGAGAGCCTCCCATTCATCAGCTGTTCCCATTCCTTGTCCTGCTCCAAGCCAGGTGGAGGGGAGGCTGGTTTCCCCCGTGGGGACCCAGAAGTCCCTGCTCTTGCCCCTCCTGGAGATTTCATGGCAGCAGTCAGGCCCTGTGAGAGCATTTGAGAGGACTCGCCCTCTGGCCTTGGATATGGGGAGACTCCTTGTAACAAAAGGGCCCTCTGCAGGTAGAGCCTGCTGCTTCTGCTCACAAAGGCAGCCCTCCCGTTCTTCCCACAACTGGCCCCTTGCCTGTCACCACTACCACCAACCATTTGACATTCCAGCTGGTGGCCCAGAGATTGGTGTGGAGGCAGAGAGAGGAAGGAGACAGTGCTGGGAGGAAGGAAGGGCTCCTCGGGCTCTGTGTAGTCCCCTTTGGTTCTGGTATCTTCCTCTCTCCCTCCCTCTGCCCCTGTACTTTTGGCAATATGACAGGCCTTCTGCCCTAGATGAGAACTTGAAAGTCAGCCATTCCCACCCTTGAAGGTTGTGCCAGCCCCACCCTCACGGGGGGTCTGAGCAGCCCTGGCGGCTGCCTGTGCTCAGCTCCTCAGCTACATGGAAATCAAATCCTGTGTCTCTAGGGTTAGAGTCACAGAAGTTCTCTTCTCTTCCCTCCCCTGTTGCTGCTCCTTGGTTCTAGAATATGGTAAATATTTATTACTTTCAGAGAAGCCAGATATTTTATAGAGAAATTATGTTTGAGGTTAGATGTTTTCACTTGGGGAAGGTGAAGGGCCTCTTCCTGGGGCAGGGGCTGTTCCTGTGGAGGTTCCCCAGATTCCAGGTTGCTGCTCTGGGGGTCTTCCTTCCCACATATGGAAGGTGGGAGCCAAGAACAGGGCTGGCGAGGGCAACAGACCTCCCAGACTTGCTGCATTTGCACTGACAACAGGCTTTACCTTGGACACCTACATGTTCCCTGCAAGAGCCTGGATCTCTCATGGCGCCTGAGGTAACTGGCTTTGTTCTGGCAGCCGAAGAAGCCGTGTATGCTGTATGTGGTGACACCTGGAGTCATGCCCAAGGGCATTATGTGTTCCCACTGGTGGGCCTGGGGAAGTCCAGACAGGCCCCTCCTGGGGTACTTACTTCTGGTCCTCACGGCTGTGTTATGGGCCCTTTTCCTCCTTTCACCTGGGCCTGGCCACCACCCTCCTGTAATCCCACCATCTGTACCCTGCCCTGAGGTTTACTGGTTCCTTGTTGAGAAACTAAAGCTGGCACATGATTGACTTAACCCTTCAGGTATTGTTACTTGGGTAAGTCAAGTAAGTGCCTGGCCTCACCCTCCTAGGCTGTCCCTCTCCCAGCCTAACTGGTTGTCTTGGCCGTGGAAACCTAGGCTGCCCCTTTCCTCCTGACCCACCAGGGGTATTCATTGGCAGCAGCTGGAGCACATGGCCCTCAGTTGCTTGTAGTAAATGCATGCGATATTGTTCCCATTGACAAAGCTGACCTCTGAGGGCTTGAGTGGGCTCTGATGCTGTCTCCGTTAGGCTGAGCCCTGCTCCTGTACATATGGTCTCTGGCACAAAGAAATGTTCCCAGCAGTGGTGTCCAACTGGCCCTCCTATCTTTGGGCCAGAGCACACCCAGGGGCTGCTAAACCAATTCACAGCCCAGTGGATTATCCTCATGGCCTCAGTGCTGAGAAAGGTGGAGGCCCATTGCAAGTTATCTGTTGCCTTCCTCCTCACCCGCCCCCCCCACCAACCCGCCCCAATGTCTCAGTCACTGCCCTTTTGAGGCCAAGTGTGGAAGGTCCTGAGTGCACAACTGAGTCAAAGCCTTTGGCCTTGATGTCCTAATTGTTGGCCTGTGCAGGCAGCAACCTTTCTTCAGGACCCCATCAGTGAGAGGCCAAGGTATCTGAGCCCTGACTTGGAGCTGAGCTAGGGAGGAGCAAAGCAATGGTCAAGGCTGGCCTTTTCCCCTCAGCCCTGTACAATGAAAGGTGTAAGCCTAGACTGACTTCTGCAGCACTGGGGGGCGGGGCTGGGACCAGCCATCTGTCTCCAGGGGGCAGAGTCCCTCCCTCCTCCAGCCTACCTGGTTTGTATATACTGAGTTAGACTCTAAAATGTGTTCAGATTTCCAATAAATTATTTTCTATACTTTAAAATAAATAAATAAATAAACAAACAAATAAATAAATAAATAAATATCCTCAGGTGTGAATTTTAGAAAAGTGTGTCTAGATGTGGAGATTTACGAATCATTATTACAATGGTAACTAGAGACATGAGTCTGGATAAGCTCTTGAGGGCAGTTAATGTAAAAATTGAAAAGCAGAGGCAAGGACTAAGCAGTGGGATTTGTGCCTAAGGGAGTGGTAGGGAAAGAAGACAGAGTAGAAACCATAACATTTAGAGAACAAGGAAAGTAATGTAAAAAAACCTCAACATAGAGAATTTTTTCTTTTGCAGTGGGAGGAGCGGCTGTGGCAAAGTTCAGAGACTGAGTAGGTGGAAAAGGTGGGTTCTCATTCCCTAGGTAGCCAAGGGCAGTACAGGTAGAGGGAGAAGCCAGGCAGGGTATAGCTGCAGAGCATTCTGACGGAGAACCCCCAAGACAGACAGAGAGAGGACAGGACCTTGTAGGATGGGGCCAGAGAGATTGTTCTGAGCAAGGGAATGATCTGCAAACTTGAAGTTTGAAAACCCATGGACGATCTTTTAGGGCCAGGGGTGGAATGCAGTCTCCTCAATCAGAGAAGCTGACCAGGAGCAAAGGAATAGAGAAATGCAGAAGCAACTCATACTTGGGGTTCAGGTTATAAATTAGGCTGAGACCAGAACTGAGAATATCACACTCAGAAGATCTTTGAGGATGAATCTCTCAGCTATAATTTAAGTAGCCAAGTTAATTAAGGGAGAACTCAAAAGACAACAACTAGAAAGAAAATCACTAAAAAGTTTTTAAATTTAAAAAGGAAGCCAGGACTTTTATTTGATGGATCGTTGACTACAAAAACCCTGAAGGATTTTTGAAACCTTTGGTTATCAATGGTTTTCCCTGTGATGGTGGTCATCTTGAGAGAAAGCAGGAGAGAAGGGCACCAAGGAGACCACACCCTGCGTCACTCCTAGCGTTAGAGTGGAAAGCACCTGAGGATAGAGGTTTGTTTCAAAAAAAGAGGAGACAGTTGAGAATTTTTGAGGCTGAAGGAAGTAAGAAAGGGATGAATATAGGCAGGCAGGGAGGTAGGAAGGAAGGCTGTGTAGGGACCAGTTCAGGATCCTGAAGGTTGAGCCTCGGACCTTGCATATGAGACCCACTGTACAGAGAATGTGGGTCGCAGTGTGGTTTCCTCAGAGTTTTGAAGTCCCATAGATCCAGAGTCAAATTCTGCCCTTTCTGCTCACCAGTTGTGCTCCTTGGACAGATTACGTAATCCTCAGTTTCTCACTTATACAATGACTTAAGAACAATAAAACCAACAACAAAAATAAAATAATCTACCCCTTAGAGTTCTTGTGAGAATTAAATAAAATAATGCACCTATTACAGAACTTAACATTCAAAAAATGGTAGTTTCTTAACAAGACTATCTTAACTCTTTGGACCCCAATGGTCCTGTTGGATAAACAGACCCTGGACACGGGAACATCTCTGTGCCAGGTGGTAGAAGGGCATGTCGCTTGTTTTCCAGAAGGATGGGCAACCTATGGGGTGCCATTTAAAGCCAAGACACTCAAATGAGACCCAAAGGAGAGAAATCTGCTAATGAGTCCATTAAGATAAAGAGGTAAGAATGTCAGCTTCGGACCATCTGTCTTGTTCTGGCAGCTCATGCTGTTTAAACCCCATCCCCTCAGCCTCATCCAAAACTTGCCAACGCCATTGATTTGTGCTAATCTGAGTGGGCGTACATTATCCCAAGTGTCAACTCGTCACTGTTTGCTTAGCTTACATGAAATCACAGCTACACAGAAGTCAGTGTGTGAAATCTTTGTATCAACGTGTATGAAATAAAAAGGTTCGTGCTGGCAGGTGCAGGTTTTTAGACAGATTAAAACCGACAAACTGGCGCGGTTCACGAGGAAGGCAATGATCAGGTCCAGGGTTGTCCCAGGTTTTGGAAATGGCATGCTGAGGAAAGAAATGCGTTGCTGCCAGTGGGTAAAGAGAGGCTTGTTTATAACAAAGGCTTGGGTGTACACAAATACTGATAGCTTCTTCTGAAGAACTCGTTTGTTTTTAACAGGGTTGGCTTGGTTTCTTTTCCCCTGGGAACCAACAAGACAAATAAAGGGTTAATGACTTGAGCAAGGTCGCAGTGGCTAGTGGCAGTGCCAGGACAGAAGGGAGGAGCTTGGACCCACTTCTCCCAATCACCGAACTCTCTGATGCTCAGATGGAGAGACACTCACCTTTTGCCCTCTGAACAACTTCTCACTCCAAGAAATGATGGAGGGAGCTCTCCCTGTGCGATAGTCGCACACCTCTGACTGGATTCTACAGCAGACTGATCAGGGCAGAAATCGGCAAGTTTTGCACAACACTGTTCTGTACTTAAATCTGGAAGACACTCTTGCAATGGACAAAATAGCTTTTACTTAAGGCATACCTTCAATACAGATAATGGTTAATTTAATAAAGAAGAAAAAGCCACTTCTATTTATGACATACAATTGCATTACATGTACATATATACAAAGCACCTACCACTCCATAACTGTGGCCAAATTTTCTTTTAATTTTGACTCCTCATGTCTCACAGGATAATTATGGACCATCTGCTTGCAGCACTCTTAGATTGTATATGCTTCAAGAATGCAAATTCTTGTTTTTTAAATAGTAGCCAAGAAAGGTAAATATCCTACTGCTGAAAAAAAAATACACTCCAAACAACTGAAAAATCATCGATACCACATGTGTGCAAAAACCTAAGAGAAGTCATCTTTGGCAAATATGGAAGATGAAATAGTGGAAAGAGACTGAGAACTAAAATCAGACTTGAGTTTGAATCTTGCCCCTACAACTCATTGGTGTGAGATTTAAAACATAATTTTCTACAACTTTTTCTGATCCTGTAAAATTAGAGTTAAGACTGTTTTATGAGGATTAGTTGAGAAAAGGATTATGAAAGGTCTCACATTTTGCCTCAAACATAATAGAATCTCAATGCAGGTTTGTTCTCCTTTGGGTCATCCATCATTAAGAATAATTATCTGCATCTCCACCTCTATCCATTAGAGTGGATATCATAGGAATACTATGATCAGACTTTATTATTTGGTTTTAAATAGATGCACAAATATTTTCCAGTTCTAAATCCTTCATTCTCAATGGAGATCCAACCAAATAAACAAATTTGATCTTTGTTACCATTTGGCCAGGATTCATGAGTATGCCTGCGGGTTAATACACCATAGAATCTTCTTTTGGCCCCTTTTGTTCTGGTGATCTATTGCTGCTTATCTGAATCACCCCAAAACTTAAAACAACAATCATCTATTTTAATCACAAATTTGCAGTTTGGGTAGGGCTCAGTCTGGAAGGCTCATCACTGCTCCCTGAGACATCATCTGGAGCAGGTCAACTGGGGGCTGAAGAATCTACTTCCAAGAAGACTCACTCACATGGCCAGTAAGTTGATGTTTGACTTCGGCAGACAGCTTAGCTGATGGCTCAAGACCTCAGGTTTTCTCCACATGGGCCTTTCTATGTGGTCTAGTCTTTCTTACAACACAATGACTGGCTTTCAAGCACAAACCTCCTGAGAAAGAGAGAACCAGGTAGAAACTATGTCGCTTTTTACGATCCAGCCTTAGAAGCTGCAGTGTCACTTCTCTCATATTCTATTAGCAGAGGCAGTCACAAAGTCCTGCCCAGTTTCATGGGGAAGGGTCAGAGACTCTACTTCTGGGGAGTGACAAGTTTCTGAAAGGGTACCTGGGATAGGAAATATTGTTTTGGCTATTTTTTGGAAAAACTCTCCCCTACTCTTTTCCCAGTTCTTTTGATTCTCATCCTGGTTCAAATATTTATTACTAACTTGGACTCTTCTACTCCTTTCTATTTGCTTTTTCATTTAGTCTTTCCTTACTCTCTTCTATATTGAATTCCACTCTATGAGTAGGAAGGAAAATCCGGATTATTCCATACCTTACCCCTTTATAAAAACTTCTTTAACTGGAGTCAGTTGGACCTAGGCTCAAATCACAGTTCTGCCAATAAACTCCACATTTGTAAAATGTGCTCAGTAATTCTTAACTTGCAGAGTAGCTATGAGAATGAAATGATACAATATAGGTAAAGTGACTGGACCAGAGTGGATTTTAAATGGATGTGATTTTCTTTCTCTATTTTTCAATCAAGTAGCTTATTTCAGCATCTGTTTTTGAGGACTGTCCTTCCAAAGCATGTTATGAACTTCATTCTCCAGAGTCTGCAAACTGCAGTGGTCGGCAAACTGCGGCTCGCGAGCCACATGCGGCTCTTTGGTCCCTTGAGTGTGGCTCTTCCACAAAATACCGGCTCTTCCACAAAATACCGACTTCTGCACATGGGCCACAAAGTTTCAATCGCACTGTACGTGCACGCCTGCACGTGGTATTTTGTGGAAGAGCCACACTCAAGGGGCCAAAGAGCCTCATGTGGCTCGCGAGCCGTGGTTTGCCGACCACGGCTCCAGAAAAACACTTTCCACCACTTTGTTAGTATTCCCAGCAGGTACAACATGCAGGGCAATCTCGCCTGTGAATGCATGGCTTCACTTCACTAACCACAGAAACCCACATGGTGAGTTGGTGTCACCAATCCATATGATGGATTTTCTACAATCTTTCCATCTTAATTTAAATTGTGTGTAGCCAAGCTGGCTCAGTGGTTGAGTGTTGACCTACGAACCAGGCGGTCATGGTTAGATTTCTGGTCAAGGCACATGCCCAGGTTGTGGGGCGTGCAGTAGGCAGACGATCAATGATTCTTTCTCATTATTGATGTTTCTATCTCTCTCCCCCTGTCCCTGCCTCTCTGAAATTATATATGTATATTACACACAATTTATTTATGTTTATATAAACATAAATAAATTGTGTGTAATATATGGATAGAAATGCATCCTTCATTACATTCCTTTGGAGATATTGTGCACTGTGGTTGTATTCCACAAATTCACACTGGACAAGGCAGATGTCAAAAGCAATGTTGCCACAATCACTAAGAGCATCCAGTAATTTCCCTCTCAGTCTCCTTACTCTGTTATAAGTCTGTTATAGGTCTCCAATCAATTAGGGCATTTTTGTTACTTTTAACACTTTACCTAATCAGTTCACTTATTAATTCCATTAAATGTATACCTTTCAAATTAGATATCCATTTAGCAGATGCTTTACTTAATCAATCAATAAGAACTTCCAAGAATTGCATTCTCCCTATTTCCAATAATTTGTAGAGTCTTGGAGAGGTCATCTATGTCAGAAGCAGCAGATCTATGGCAAGTAAGCCACGTAATTAGAATTAAGCACTTAAGAAGTTATACACACTAAGAATAGCTCAACATTATAGCATGCTCAATTTTCAATGGAGTTATATTGAAGCTATTGTTTATTCTAAGATAAAATTTGCTTTAATGCTGATATAGCCCCACGTCACCTGTAAGCTATTTGCCTACAGCTTCTCTAATGACATTCTGCTATTTCATTGTTATGCAAGGTGTTTAAAAATCTGAAAGTCCATGGAGACAGATAGCTTGGTCATCCACATTTAAAGATTGATGTAGCTATGCTTACAAAAGACTGAGGGTAGAGAAAGAATTCCCTCTCTTATCTGCTTCACAAAGCTTCAATTACAGTTTAAATTTCTATTCTACTTTTATTTTTTCCATAAAACCTTTCCTAATTTAACTCCATTCAGGTTCATTGTTTTATTCATTCCATAATATGAATAGCTACCATTTAAATATTTATTTAGGTTTTAGGTTTTCCTGTCAAATCCTGTGCTGTGCATTTTGCATTAATTACCTATTTACTCCTTACTCCAGAAAAACAAACAAACAAACAAACAAACAAACAACTAAATAAAATGGAGGTGCGCAATCTATCACATACAGAGTTCAAAACATGCTTATAAGGATGCTCAAGGAACTTAGGGGAAGAATAGATGAACTCAGTGAGAACTTTAACAAAAAGATAGTAAGCATTATAAAGAACATAGAAACCATAAAAAATAACCAGTGAAAAATGAAAAATAAAATAACTAAAATAAAAAATACACTAAAAATAGTCAACAGCAGATTAGATGAAGCAGAGGATCAGTGACTTAAAAACAAGGTAGTAGAAAACACCTAATCAGAACAACCACAACAAAAAAAGAGAATTAAAAAATTATGATAATTTAAGGGATAACTGGAACAATTCAAGTGTAACAAAAGCCACATCATAAGGGGACCAGAAGGAAAAGAGAGAGAGCAAGGGTGAGAGAACTATTTGAAGAAATAATGACAGAAAATTTTCCCCAGCTGAAGAAGAAAATGGACTTACAAAATCGGGAAGCACAAAGAGTGCCAAACAAGATGAACTCACAAAGGCCCACACCATGACACATTATAATAAAATTGGCAAAGGTAAAGCACACACACACACACACACACACACAGTCTTTAAAGAAGCAAGAGAAAATAAAATAGTTACTTACAAGGAAGCTCCCATAAGATTGTCAGCTGATTTCTAAAATAAATAAATAAATAAATAAATAAATAAATAAATAAATAAAATTGCCAAACAGAGAAAAATGACATAAAATATTCACAGTATTGAAAAAAAAGGACCTACAAATATTACTATAACTGTGAGGTTATCATTTAAAATAGAAGGAGAAATAAAGAGGTTTCCAGACAAGAAAAAACTAAATGCCATTACCACCGAATCATTATTAAAGAAATGTTAAAGACATGTCTTTAAAAAGAAGAATGGGGGAAAAAGAACATAAATATAAATAATAAAATGACAATCACTATGTATCTACCAATAATCACTTTTAATGTAAATGGTTTAAATGCTCCAATCAGAAAATATAAGATACCTGAATAAATAAGAAAACAAGACCAATACATATGCTGTCTACAAGAAATCTACATCAGAATGAAAAACACACAAAGACTGAAAGTAAAGAAATGTAAAATGATATTTAATGCAAATGCAAATGAAATAAAGTAAAAGCTGAGGTAGCAATGCCTTGTATTGGACATAATTTCAAAACAGAGACTATAAGAGAAAATGAAGAACATTTCATAATGATGAAGGGATCAATCCAACAAGACAATATAACCCTTATAAAGAGTTATTCACCCATGATAGAAGCAGTTATAAGAAAGTACTACGAAAAATTATATGCCAAAAATTGGAAAATCTGGAAGAAATGGATAAATTCTTAGAAATATGCAATCTTCTAAGACTGAGTGAAAAAGAAACAGAAAGTCTGAACAGACCAATTACTACTAAAAAAATTGAATCAGTAAAACAAACAAAAAGTTCTGGATTGGATGGCTTCATAGGTGAATTTTATTAAACATTGAAAGTAGAATTCAGATTTATTTATTTAAAATTATTTTTAAAAATTCAAAAGGAGGAAAGGCACCCAATCTCATTTTATGAGGCTAGTGTTACCTTTATTCAAAAACCAAATATGTTATAACAATATATAGGCCAATACACCTAATAAACATACATGCAAAAATGCTAAAATATTAACAAATCAAATTCAGAAATATATTAAAAATATTATATACCATTATCAGAGAGATTTATTCCAGGGATGTGAGATTGGTTCAATATTCCAAAGCAATTAATGTAATGCACCACATAAACTAAATGCAGAGCAAGCTGGTCCACACCCGCATGTGGCAGTTTAAAATTGGGAGGGATACCCAATCACAGTGGCTCAGTGGTTGAGTGTCAACCTATGAATGAGGAGGTCACAGTTTAATTCCCAGTCAGGGCACATGCCCAGGCTGCAGGCTTGATCCCCAATAGGGGACATGTATGAGGCACCTGGTCAATGATTCGCTCTCATTGATGTTTCTATCTCTCTCTCCCTCTCCCTTCCTCTCTAAAGTCACTAAAATATATTTTAAAAATATTTTGAGGATATCTCAGTTGGGGTGGTCCTCTCTAAAAAGTGAGGGGCTCCAGCCCTATACCAGGCCCCCAGCCCAGGGTATCAGTGCCAGAGAAAAAGCCCCCATAACTTCTGACTGTAAAAACTAGCGAAGATTATGGCTGAGTGAGACAGAGGGCTGCTGGAGTACCAGGCAATTCCTCTTACAGGGCCTGTACATGCACTTACTTGCACTCACTCCCTTTAAGCTCCAGCATTGGGCAGCAGCTTGAAAGGCACTGGGGATATACAGAGAGGAACTGAATTGTCTGGAGTCAGGGTGAGAGCTGGAAGGGCAGCTTTCTTGCAGACAGAAGTGCTTGAAGAGCATTGTTTTCTTCCTGAGCCCTCCAGCAGACTGGTCTCATATCTGAGTCTCTATCAGCCTGGCTATCATTGTTCAACCCACCATGGTGATTTCATGAGACCTCGCCCACCACACTGTTTCTATTGGCTCTTCCATAAAAATGGCCTGTTTTGGCTCATGTTTCAGACTTTTCTAAAATCTCTCAAACAAGCAGAATATAACCTGGCATGCCCCTTACCTCTCACTAAGTGGCCCCAGGCCCAGCATTAGTGCAGCCAGCCTTGGTTTGCAGCTTAACCTCTCCTGTGCAAATCCAAGCCCAGCCCAAGTAGTAGCTATCTGAAGACTGCTTTGTAGCTCAGGCCAGGTGGCCCGGGGCAGGACACAGGTAATGGCTGATCTTGGTCTGCACCTCCCAGGAAGCCTCAGAGCCAGTACACCCAGTGGACAGCTTCAGAACACATTGACCACCTCCACAGTGACACGCTCAAGGGGAGAACTCAATGGACACTGGAGCCCCAGTGAAGTAAATCCTGCTCTGTGGAGTGGGCCCTTGTACAGCTGATCCTTCACAATGGTTGGAAGATAGTGGTGGGTGGTCACATCCAGTCCTTGCAGCTGATCAGCTGACCAACAGCAATCAAGGCTCAACGACAACAGAAAGGTGGACAAAGCTGGCATGGAGGGGCACACTTAGAGGGCTCAGTTTGAGTGAATGGGGGAAGCTGTGCCACTGGACCCTGCAGGACACCTACTACTTTAGCCCACTTGACCAAACTTGGAGATGTAGTAGCTTGGCCTAATACATAGAAACAAACACAGGGAGGCAGCCAAAATCGGGAGACAAAGAAACATGTCCCAAATGAAAGAACAAAACTCCAGAAAAGAACTAAACAAAATGGAGATAAGCAATCTATCAGATACAGTGTAAAACACTGGTTATAAGGATACTTAATAAACTTCAGGGAAGAATAGATGAAATTTGTGAGAACTTCAACAGTATGAAATATACATAAAACTATATAAAAAAAGCATTTAGAAATGAACAATACACTAACTGAAATGAAGATTAATTTACAGGGAATCAACAGTAGATAAAATAAAGTTGATAATCAAATCAGTGATTTGGAATATAAGGAAGCAAAAAACACCTAATAAGAACAGCAAAAATAAAAGATATCCAAAAAATGAGGGTAGTGAATGGAGCCTCTGGAACAGCTTCAAGCATACATTAACTTCAGTGTAGTACCTGAAGGAGAAGAGAGAGTGAGCAAAAAATGAAAAAAAAACTTTTTGAGAAAAAAAAAAAGACAGAAAACTTCCCTAATCTGGTGAAGTAATAGACTTAAAAGTCAAGAGAGTGTAGGCAGTATCAAACAAGATGAACCCAAAGAGGTCCACACCAAGGCATGTCATAATTAGAATGCCAAAAATTAAAGACAAAGAATCTTAAGAGCAAAAGCAATGAGTTACCTACAAGGGAGCTCTCATAAGACTGTCAGCTAACTTTTCAACAGGAACTTTGCAGGACAGAAGGGATTAGGACAAAATATTCAAAATGATGAAAAGTAAAGACCTACAACCAAAATTACTCTACCTAGCAAGGCTATCATTTGGAATCAAAGGCTATGTAAACACTTGGATTGCGGGAAACGAGTTAAGTCGGCTCGCGTGAATTGCGCGTACTCCGCGGGAGCCGTCTTAACTCGGTTCATATAGATTTGCGGTGGAGTGCGGGAAACGTGTAAACTCGGGCCGATTGTAACTGCGTATTACCAAATATTTGTTTGTTTGCCGTTCACAAAGATACCTACCTGCGTATGCGAACCGTTTCATACCCATTGGGGTAATAGGTATCATAAAAATCCCTTGTAAGTAGAGAACACTTTATGGCGCTGGTCGAGTACAATACCGTTAGGGTACCAATGTATTGTTTTCTCATTTTATAACCGATATCCCTGGATATCTCACCATGCAAAGAGAATAGTTATTGAGAAATACTTCTTGTGTCCGGACGTCTTTAGTTTTGAGTTTTGTGAATATTATTACGTGTTTAAATATTTAAACTAACTCTGATTTTGCGCGGGAAACCTAAATAATTGCCCGCGCCATCTTATATTTTGGCGGGAAATTCACCCGACACCATAGTGTAAAGAGCCTCCCAGACAAGAAAAGCCAAAATTTGTTCATCACCACCAAACCAGAATTACATAAAATGTTAATGTGTCAGTTTTAAGAAGAAGGAAAAAAAGGTAAAAAATATGAACAATAAAGTAGAAATAAATACATATCTACCAACAATTGAATCCAACAAAATAAAAAGAAAACAGGCACAATAGAAACAGACTCATAGATACAGAGAATATTTTGATAGTTGCCAGATGGGAGGAGGTATATAGGGGTGGGTAAAATAGGTGAAGGGATTAACAAGTACATATTGGTACTTGTTATATTTCCATACAAGTCATGGGAATGTAAAGTAAAGCATAGGGAATATACTCAATAATATTCTAATAACTTTATGAAGTCATATGGGTACAAGATTTATCAGGATGATCACTTAGTAAGTTATACACTGTCTAATTAATTGGGTGTACATCTGAAACTAATATAATATTGTATGTCGACTGCAATTAAAAAATAAAAAATATTTAAAAAAATAAATGTTTATGTCTCTTGAAAAGGTAAAAGTAAAAAATAAAAAGAAATGGAAACAAAAGTAAATAAAAAAGTTAAAAATCTTTTCTATGTATTAGCAGTAACCATCCTATATAATAAAAGCCTAATACGCTAAGTGTCCAGTCGGCCAGTCGGCCATTCAACCAATCAAAGCATAATATGCTAATGATATACTAAGGCCGCTCAACCACTTGCTATGATGTGCACTGATCACCAGGGGGCAGACGCTCCAACTGGTAGGTTAGCCTGCTGCTGGGGCCCAGCTGATTTGGATTGAGTGAGATATGCTGGACACGACCTGGAGCCCTCCTGTGGTCCCTCCCCAGCTGGTCAACCTCCCTTGTCCCTCCTCAGCCCCAAACGTGCACTGGTGGGTCCCTCAGACTGGCCTGCACCCTCTCACAACCTGGGACCCCTCAGAGGATGTCGGAGATCCGGTTTCAGCTCAATGGCAGAATGACCAGTCACTATGACACACACTGACCACCAGGGGGAAGACACTCAATTCAGGAGCTGCCCCCTGGTGGTCAGTGCGCTCCCACAGGGGGAGCACCACTCAGCCAGAAGCCGGGCTCACGGCTGGTGAGTACAGGGGTGGTGGTGGGAGCTTCTCACTTGTCCACGGAGTCAGACATCCCCCGAGGGCTCCTTGACTACAAGAGGGCGCAGGCCAGGCTGAGGTACCCCCCCAAGTGCACAAATTTTGTGCACCAGGCCTCTAGTTAAATATATAAATAAATCCTATGGGAAACTAGTTATGTACTTCCAGTCTCAAAATTCTACTAAATGACAGAAAAAATGCCCACCTAAGGGATATCATTTTAATGTAAAAATATCCAGGATAGAAAATAAGAGATGATTTTATAATATTCCAGAAAGAATGAAGGGGCCACCAACATACGATTTGGAATTAGAATGGCATCAGACCTTAACAGCAACATTGGAAGGTATAAGAATATAGAGCAGTGCTTTTAAAATTCCAATAGAAAAATGTCTCCAGAAATTCCCTTCTAGTTGCTAGATGGGATGCTGCCTGATTCATGAATCTTTTAATAAAGCCAATTAAATCTTTAAATTAAAAAAAGAAAAATATCTCCAAATTGAATGCTAGCCTCAGTTCAACTATCAATCAAGTATGAAGCAACAATAAAGATTATTCAGTCATTGTTGTTCCTGAAAAAAATGTTCCTTTTGCTCACTTATAAAAGCAAGCTTAACAGAGTGCTTCAGAATAAAGAAAAAGCCAGAACAAAGAGATCCCAGTGGACAGAAGTGAAAGGAATCGCCAATACGATGGTGAAGGGAATCCAGAGATGGTAGCCTAGAGAACAAATAGAACAGAGAGATGGTGGGCTCCAGAGGAATGACTCTAAAGGGGAGAATTATAACTAACATTAACTACCTGAATATATATATATATTCCTCAAAAAACTTTGTAAAGCCCTAGCCGGTTGGCTCAGATGACAGATTGTGGACTGAAGGTTCCCGTTTTGATTCCGGTCAAGGGCACATGCCCAGGTTGCAAGTTCAATCACCAATAGGGGGCGTGCAGGAGGCAGCCAACCAGTGATTCTCTCTCATCCTTGATGTTTCTATCTCTCTCTCCCTCTCCCATCCTCTCTGAAACGAATAAGAATATTTTTAAAAAATGTTTACAAAACAACCATTTGCAAAAAAGCCATCATTATTTTCATTTTAGACAGATGACACTGAAGCTCAGAGGTGAGTGAACTTGTCTAGTGTCATATTGCATGCGTTAGACCTGGAGCTGAAAATGAGGTCTGTGTGTCTTTTTTCCCCCCAATCTTTAATTTCTTTATTGATTAAGGTATTACATATGTGACCTCATTCCCCCCATAAACTCTCCCCGCACTCATGCCCTCACCCCCCTGTTGTCTGTGTCCATTGGCTGGGCTTATATGCATGCATACAAGTCCTTTGGTTGATCTCTTTGAAGTTTATTTTTTTATTATTTATTTTTCTTTTTTTCTTTTAATCTTTATTGTTAAAAGCATAGGTCCTCCTTTTTCCCCCATTAACCTCTTCCAGCCCCTCCCCCCTACCCTCCCAGGCCCTCACCACCCCATTGTCTGTGTCCACCGGTTATGCATATATGCATACAAGTTCATTGGTTGATCTCTTCCCACTCACCCTCCCCTGCCTTCCCTCTGAGTTTCAACAGTCTGTTCATGCTTATATGACTCTGGGTCTATTTTTGATCATCAGTGTATTTGGTTCATTAGATTCCACATATGAGTGAGATCATGTGATATTTATCTTTCTCCAACTGGCTTATTTCACTCAGCATAATGCTCTCCAGGTCCATCCATGCTGTTACAAATGGTAGGAGTTCTTTTTTTATTACCATATAGTATTCCATTGTGTAGATGTACCATATCCACTCATCTGCTGATGGCCACTGAGGCTGTTTCCAAGTTTCAGCCATTGTAAATTGCGCTGCTATGAACATAGGGCTGCATATATTCTTTCTGATGTGCGTTTAGGGTTTCTTAGAGTTTCTTATGCCTGTGATATTGCTGGAGCCTTACAAAGACATCAATATGAATGAATTTTCAACAATTTTGAAGATTTATTAACAGCTAACACAATGCTCAATAAAGTGTGGTGTAGCCATAGAGCTAGAAAAATGTGAAGATCCATTCACTCTCTTATTAATTCAACAAACCTTGGAATGCTTACTATTTATTTAGCATGTTGCTGAACATAGAAGGTATAACTCTTCTTCAAAAAACTAATTATCTTGTCAGGACCCCCTGTGCAGAATTGCATGTCAGCCAATCTGACACAAGTTTTAATGAATCACATGTTTTAATCATAACATTTGTCCAACTTCCAAATAGCTAGTCAAATACAGGATATATTTACTAATGGGGACCCCCTGCTTTGCACAATTCTAGACACTTGTGGTGTTGTTTGAGGTTCATTTTTCTTTTCACTTAAAATCTCATTGCTTATTCCACTGAGAGTCTTGTTACAGGTATTCAGAAAACCTTTGGAATATATCTTTTTAAAGTTAAAGAGTACAATAGTTATGGGGGGAATGAGGTCCAGGGTATGTTCTTCCATCTGTTTATGTCTTCCTCTATCTCTTTTTTCAGTGTCCTGTAGTTTTTCTCATATAGGTCTTTTACCTCCTTAGTTAAATATCCTATATAATAAAAGCTTAATATACAAATTTCCCCCTCAGGTGGGAGTTCGACCACTCGCTATTATGTGCGCTGACCACCAGGAGGCGGTGCAGAACATGATAGGTATAGGCGATGCAGCACTGGCAGTGGTGGCAGTGGAGGCGCTGTGGGCCCCAATGTGCCGAAATGAGAGTGGGACAGCGGCGGGATGGTGGAGCAGGTGGTGCCAGACCAAGGTGGGTGCGAGCGGGGACCCCAATTGACCGTGCCACCACCGCCCGGCTCCCAGGCACTGAGGGAGCCGGGTGGGGGGCCAGGCCCAATTGATCATCCTGCAGACGACGACCAGTGGCGGTGGCAGGGGGCAAGGCCAGTGAGTGGGCAGCACCAGGCCAAGGTGGGGTGCCAGGTGGGGCTGTGGGGCTGCGAGGCTGGGGTCATGAGCTGGGGCTGTGAGGCTGGGGGCACGAGCTAGGGCCCGATCTCCACAGGCCACCCCAAGGGACCCCATCTGTGCACAAATATTGTGCACCTGGCCTCTAGTATTATAATTTTTTAAATTTATTTTTTCCATCACCTTTAATCCCCTAAATGCCCTCTTCTACCTCCATCCATCTCCCCCCACCACAACCATCCCTGTCCATAGTTCTCTCTTTTTATTCTTTTTTTTTTTTGCTCAACCCCTCCATCCCCATCCCTTTCTCAGAGCTGTCTGCTCTCTGTAAGTCTGTCTCTATTTTGCTTGGTAGTTCAGTTTGTTCATTAAATTCCACATATGAGTGAAATTATATGGTACTTGTCTTTCACGTAGCACAATATTCTCCAGGTCCATCCATGCTGTCCCAAAAGGTAAAATTTTCTTCCTTTGTACAGCTGAGTAGTAATTCTATTGTGTAACTGTACCATAGCTTCTTTATCCACTCATCTACTGATATACAAGAAGAAACTAAAATAAAATAAAACAAACATAAAAATGTGATTAGTTAGATTAGGAGGAAGTCATGTCCAATATGACCGAAGTCCTTACAAAAAGTGGACACTTGGACACAGACACATGTAAAGGGAGAGCACCATGGAAGAGGAAGGCAGAGATCAGTGTGATGTATCTACATACCCCCACCTTCCCCTACCTTCCCTCTGAGGTTTAACAGTCTTATCATTGCTTCTCTGTCTCTGGATCTATCCCTTTTCATCAGCCTATGTTGTTCACTATATTCCACAAATCAGTGAGATCATGTGGTATTTATCTTTCTCTAACTGGCTTATTTCACTTAACATAATGCTCTCCAGTTCCATCCATGCTGTTGCAAATGGTAAGAACGCCTTCTTTTTTACCACAGCGTATTGAATTGTGTAGATGTACCACCATTTTTTAATCCACTCATCTGCTGATGGGCACTTAGGCTGTTTCCAAATCTTAGCTATGGTGAATTGTGCTGCTATGAACATAGGGATGCACATAACCTTTCTGATTGGTGTTTCTAGCTTCTTGGGATATATTCCTAGAAGTGGGATCACTGGGTCAAATGGGAGTTCCATTTTTAGTTTTTTGAGGAAACTTCATACTGTTCTCCACAGTGGCTGTACCAGTCGGCATTCCCACCAGCAGTGCAAAAGGGTTCCTTTTTCTCCACATCCTCTCCAACACTTGTTGTTTGTTGATTTTTTGATGATAGTCATTCTGACAGGTGTGAGATGATACTGCATTGTCGTTTTGATTTGCATCTCTCATATAATTAGTGACTTTGAGCATGTTTTCATATGTCTTTCTGCCTTCTGTATGTCCTCTTTTGAAAAGTGTCTATTTAAGTCCAATGCCCATTTTTTGATTGGATTGTTTATCTTCCTTTTGTTAAGTTGTATGAGTTCCCTGTAAATGCTGGAGATTAAACCCTTACTGGTGATAACATTAGCAAATATGTTCTCCCATGCAGTGGGCTTTCTTATTGTTTTGTTGATGGTTTCCTTTGCTGTGCAAAAGCTTTTTATTTTGATGTAGTCCCATTTGTTTATTTTCTCTTTAGTTTCCATTGCCCTAGGAGCATTATCAGAGAAGAAATTCCTTTGGCATATGTTTGGAATTTTGCTGCCTATGGATTCCTCTAGTATTTTTATGGTTTCCTGTCTTACGTTTAAGTCCTTTATCCATTTTGAGTTTATTTTTGTGTATGGTGTAAGTTGGTGGTCTAGTATCATCTTTTTGCATGTATCTGTCCAATTTTCCCAACAACATTTTTTGAAGAGACTGTCTTGACTCCATTGTATGCTTTTGCCTCCTTTGTCAAATATTTATTGGGCATAGTGGTTTGAGTCGATTTCTGGGTTCTCTATTCTATTCCATTGATCTATATGTCTGTTCTTGTGCCAGTACCAAGCTGTTTTAAGAACAGTGGCTTTGTAATAGAGCTTGATATCTGGTATTGAGATCCCACCTACTTTGTTCTTCTTTCTCAGGAATGCTGCAGCTATTTAAGGTCTTTTTTTTATTCCAGATGAATTTTTGGAATGTTCGTTCTAGATCTGTGAAATATGCCGTTGCTATTTTAATTTATTTTATTTTGATTTTTTTAATTAAATCTTTATTGTTCAGATTACATTTGTTCCTCTTCCCCCCCCCCCCATAACTCCCCCTCCTCCCAGTTCCCGCCCCAACCTCCGGCCCTCAATTTTTCACCCATTGTCCTCCATCCATAGGGGGCCCGAATTTTTGGCCAGGGTTTTTCCCCGCATCTTCCCACTCCCCCTTTCCCCCCCCAAAAAAAAAGGAGACCAATCCCCTTTCTAATGTCCCCGGGTCC
>NW_005871635.1:163305-247704 GCF_000147115.1 Myotis lucifugus
AGCTTTCCTTATCTGTGAAGCTCTTATCTGACCTTCAATTCTGAATGATAGCTTTGCTGGATAAAGTAATCTTGGTTGTAGGTTCTTGGTATTCAGCACTTTGAATATTTCTTGCCCATTCCCTTCTGGCCTGCAAAGTTTCTGTTGAGAAATCAGCTGACAGTCGTATGGGTATTCCCTTGTAGGTAATTGAGTCTCTTTCTCTTGCTGCTTTTAAGATTCTCTCTTTGTCTTTTGCTCTTGGCATTTTAATTATGATGTGTCTTGGTGTGGTCCTCTTTGGATTCCTTTTGTTTGGGGTTCTCTGTGCTTCTTGGACCTGTAAGTCCATTTCTTTCACCAGGTGGGGGAAGTTTTCTGTCATTATTTCTTCAAATAGGTTTTCAATATCTTGCTGTCTCTCATCTTCTGGTACCCCTATAATTCTGATGTTGGTGCGTTTGAAACTGTCCCAGAGGCTCCTTACACTATCTTCGTATTTTCGTATTCTTTTTTCATTTTGCTTTTCCGGTTGGGTGTTTTTTGCTTCTTTGCATTTCAAATCTTTGACTTGATTCTTGCGCTCCTCTGGTCTGCTGTTGGGTGTCTGTATAATATTCTTTATTTCAGTCAGTGTATGCTTAATTTCTAATTGGTTCTTTATCACAACATCGAGGGTCTCATTAGATTTCTTGAGGCTCTCATCAAGTTTATCGGCAGTTTCTAGCAAATTATTGAAAGCCCTCAAAAGTGCGTTTTTTAGCTCTATATCCTCCATTTCTGTCATGTTTTTTTGTCTCTGCATTTTTTATGCTTTCTTGGTGCACCCCCTTGTGGTCTTTGTGCGCAGTCTTGTTGTAGTTAAGCCTTAATTGTTGTCGGCAATACTAGGGGTGATTTGACCTCCAGGCTAACTGGCTATGAGTCAGCTGTGTCTGCAGTGGGAGAGTTTCTGTGCTGAATCTCTAGGGCAGTGCTAATCTAGCCTTTGCCTGAGGCTATCCGGCAAATGCCTCTGTGCAGGGCTTGAGCGGGGCGGGTCCCAGGGGATCTACAGGGCAGGTGGAGTGAGCAGTTATGGCTGCTCTCAGTTCCGTCCCCAGCGGCTCTGCAACCGCTGCAAACCTCGGAGAGAAAGCTGCCTTCCCGCTTCTCCCGTTTGAGTTTGGGTCCCTAGAGACTCGCCCGGATCTGGAGCTCAGAGTCTGAAACTCCCTCCGGATTGAAAACAACAACCGCGCCCTCCGCCGCAGGCCCACTCCACATGCACTCCGCACCTTAGTATTTCACCTCCGCACTGCGCCTCCTCTGAGTCTCGGTATGGATTTCTCTTTCCTTCTAGTTGTAGAATCTCTCCTCAGCCAGCCTTCCTGTGGTTCTGGGTGATGTCCGTTCCATCTTTTAGTTGTATTTTTGAAGTGGTTGTTTGAGGCAGCAAACTCCGGTGTTAACCTATGCCGCCATCTTGGTTCTCGCAGTTGGTATTTTAGTGGGGATTGCATTGAATCTATAGATTGCTTTGGGTAGTATGGATATTTTGATGATGTTGACTCTACCAATCCATGAACAGGGTATGTTCTTCCATCTGTTTATGTCTTCCTCTATCTCTTTTTTCAGTGTCCTGTAGTTTTTCTCATGCAGGTCTTTTACCTCCTTAGTTAAGTTTATTCCTAGGTATCTTAATTTTTTTGGTGCAATGGTAAATGAGATTGCTTTTTTAGTTTCACTTTCTGTAAGTTCACTATTGGTGTAAAGAAATGCTGTAGATTTCTTGGCATTAATTTTGTATCCTGCTACATTGCCAAATTCGTTTATTGTCTAATAATTTTTTGATGGAGTCTTTAGGGTTCTCTATGTATAGTATCATGTCATCTGCAAATAAGGACAGTTTTACTTCTTCTTTTCCAATTTGGATGCCTTTTATTTCTTCTTCTTGTCTAACTGCAATGGCTAATACTTCCAGTACTATGTCGAATAGGAGTGGTGAGAGTGGGCATCCCTGTCTTGTTCCTGTTCTTAGGGGAAATGGTTTTAGTTTTTGTCCATTGAGTATGATGTTGGCTGTGGGTTTGTCATATATGGCTTTTATTATGTTGAGGTATGATCCTTCTATTCCCACCTTGCTGAGAGTTTTTATCAAGAAAGGGTGTTGGATTTTGTCGAATGCTTTTTCTGCATCAATTGATATGACTATGTGATTTTTATCTCTCAATTTGTTTATGTGATGTATCATGTTTATTGATTTGCAGATATTGTACCAACCTTGCATCCCTGGGATAAATCCTACTTGGTCATGGTGTATGATCTTTCTGATGTATTGCTGGATCCAATTTTCTAGAATTTTGTTGAGGATTTTGGCATCTATGTTCATGAGGGATATTGGCTTATAATTATCTTTCATAGTGTTGTCTTTATCTGGTTTTGGTATCAGGGTGATGCTGGCTTCATAGAATGAGCTTGGAAGTGTTCCTTCCTCTTGAAGTTTTTGGAATAGTCTGAGGAGGATAGGTTTTAGTTCTTCCTTGAATGTTTGGTAAAACTTCCCTGTGAAGCCATCTGGCCACGGGCTTTTGTTTGCTGGGAGCTTTTTGATGACTGCTTCAATTTCTTCCATAGTTATTGGCCTATTGAGATTTTTAGAATCTTCCTGATTGAGTTTTAGAAGGTTGTATTTTTCTAGGAATATGTCCATTTCCTCCAGGTTGTCTAGTTTGTTGGAGTAGAGTTGTTCATAATATTTTTTAACAATCTTTTGAATTTCTGTGGGGTCTGTTGTTATTTCACCTCTTTCATTTGTGATTTTGTTTATTTGGGTCCTCTCTCTTTGCTTCTGGGTGAGCCTGGCTAGAAGTTCGTCAATCTTGTTTATCCTTTCAAAGAACCAGCTCTTGGTTTCATTGATCTTTTGTATTGTTTTTTTGGTCTCTATGTCATTTATTTCTGCTCTGATCTTTATTATCTCCTTCCTTCTGCTTACTCTGGGCTTTTCTTGCTGCTCTCTTTCTAATTCTTTGAGTTGTAGAGTTAGATGATTTACTATCATTGTTTCTTGTTTTTTGAGGTAGGCCTGTAGATCTATAAACTTCCCTCTCAGGATTGCTTTCATTGTGTCCCATAAATTTTGGCTTGTTGTGTTTTTATTGTCATTAGTTTCCAGGATGTTTTTAATTTCTTCTTTGATCTCATTGGTAACCCAATCATTATTTAATAGCACGCTATTCAGCTTCCAAGTGTTTGAGTTGTTTGGATTGTTTTTATTGTAGTTTATTTCTAATATTATGCCATTGTGGTCTGAGAAGATGCTTTTTATGATTTCAATCTTCTTGAATTTGGGGAGACTTTGCTTGTGACCCAATATGTGGTCTATTTTTGAAAATGTCCCATGTGCACTTGAGAAGAACGTATATTCTGTGGCTTTGGGGTGAAATGTTCTGAAGATTTCAATTAAGTCCATCTGATCTAGTGAGTCATTTAGGATTGCTGTTTCTTTGCTGATTTTTTGTCTAGAAAATTTATCCAATGATGTCAGTGGTGTGTTTAAGTTTCCTACTATGATTGTATTGTTGTCAATCTCTCCCTTGATATCTTCCAGGAGTTTTTTTTTTATGTATTTGGGTGCTCCTGCATTGGGTGCATATATGTTTGTCAGGGTTATATCCTCTTGTTGTATCGATCCCTTTAGTATTATGAAGTAGCCTTCCTTATGTCTTGTTATGGCTTCACTTTGAGGTCTATTTTTTCAGATATAAGTATTGCTACCTCAGCTTTTTTTTTTCATTTCCATTTGCCTGAAAGATATTTTTCCATCCTTTCACTTTCAGTCTGTGTGAGTCCCTTGTTCTGAGGTGGGTCTCTTGTAGACAGCATATATATGAGTCATGTCTTTTTATCCATTCAGCCACTTGATGTCTTTTGATTGGAGCATTTAGTCCATTTAAGTTTAAAGTTATTATTGAAAGGTACTTGTTTGTAGTCATTTCTATTTTTGTGCCTGTGTTCTTTCTTACCTTTTTATTTCTTCTTTTTACAGCATTCCCTTTAGCATTTCTTGCATTGCTCGGTTGGTAGTGATAAACTCCCTTAGCCTTTTTTTTGTCTGTGAAATTCCTGATTTCACCTTCAATTTTGATTGATAGTCTTGATGGATAAAGTATTCTTGGATTCAGACCTTTGCTTTGCAACACTTTGTATACCTCCTTCCATTCTCTTCTAGCTTGATGTGTTTCTGTTGAGAAATCATTTGATAATATGATGGGGGATCCTTTGTAGGTAACTCTCTGTCTCTCTCTTGCAGCCTTTAAGATTCTCTCTTTGTCATGAAGATTTGCCATTGTAATTAAGACGTGTCTTGGTGTGGGTCTTTTGAGATTCATCTTGCTTGGGACTCTCTGTACTTGTGTAACTTTTTTCTTCCCCATATCTGGGAAGTTTTCTGTCATTATTTCTTCAAATAGATTTTCTAATCCTTGCTGCTCTTCTTGACCTTCTGGCAGCCCTATTATGCGTATGTTACTTCATTTCATGTTGTCCCAAAGCTCCCTTAGGCTCTCCTCCTGCTTTTTAATTTTTTTCTCCAGTTGCTGTTCAGATTGAGCTTGTTTCTCTACGTTATCTTCTAACTCACTAATTCGGTCCTCTGCTTCTTCTAGTCTACTGTTGAAACCTTCCATAGTGGTTTTGATTGTAGCTATATCACTTTTCATTTCTTCCTGATTCTTGCATATGTTTTTGATTTTCTCATCCATCCAGTGAATGAATTGTACAATCATTACTCTGAATTCTTTTTCTGTCATGTTGCATGCTTCAATTTCACTAATTTCCGTTCTTGGCAACTTCTCATTTTCTTTCCTCTGGGGGTTGTGTCGTCTCCCCATTTTGACTATCACCAGAAGGTTCAAACATCAAGTTGTGTGGGCCTGGGCTGTGTGCAGTGGGAGCTTTGCACCACCCTAGTGTCACTGAAGAGCTCCGACACTAAGATGTGTGACTGTCCTGGGTTGGTGGGAACCAGGCTCACCCAGAGGCAGTGTTACCAGCACTCTGTGTGGTCTCGTGTGCGCACCTAGAATCAGGGACCTTGTTTGCACCGTGCTGAAACAGAGACGCCCCTGGCGTGTGTTGAAAATCAGAGCCCCCTAGCGTGTGCCAGCAGTCAGAGTTCCCCAAGAATCCAGTATCTCAGCCTCGCACTGAGATTCAGGGTCCCTGTGTGCGCATGCACCAAGAATTGGAGTCACTGGCTCTTAGTGTGAATGCACTGGGAATCAGTGATCCCAGGCGCGCATGATAAGAAAGAGTCAAGTTCACTGGTGCTTAGTGCTGCCTCCCACCTGGAGAACTGGGGTACAGGTCAGCTTGGGGGACTTCAGCGAGCGCTTGCCCAGAATCAAAGTCAGGTGGCACTAGCGCCCTGCATGGGCTTCGGGTTTGGTTGCCCGATTGCCTTGCAGGGAACAAATTCCCAGTGTCTGAGCACTCCTAGGCTCAAGTTCCTGCAGAGGTGCTGTGGGGAACAGATTCCCAGTGTCTGCAAGTTCTCAGGCTCAAATTCCTGCAGGGGCTCACGCTGTGCGAGGGGCGGGTCTATCAGTTACTATGGCGCTGCCCGCGAGCCTGTGGGGAGAGGGATGGGCTCTGTTACTCACAGAAATCTGCTGCTGGGACGTCTGGATTCTTGGTGTCTGTGAGTCTGTAGCTGTGGTCGCAGGTCTCTATCCCCAGTGGCTGCAGGGTCCTAGTTTGCGTCTGAGACCAGACTGGGTGGTGTTGAGGCCAGGATCCTAGTCTCAAGCAGCTCTGTTTCTCAACATAGCATGGCCTTTGTGCCTGCGCTGGCCGCCCAGGAGTGTCTGCGCTGGGAGTGGGGCTCTGCCGTCTAAGACTGCCCGGTTTGGCAGCCTCTTGGAAGACCTGCAGAATCTAACTGTCCCTAGCTCATACACACACACACCACACACGTCCACACACTCCTCTATTGCTCCTTCGATCTCTCACACTCTCTCCCTCCCTACCTTCCTGCCAGTCGCCATCTTCCCTAGACCAGGTCTGTGTGTCTTTAAAGCCCCCTCTCCTTGACCACCTCTAAGTCAGGGTGTGGCTTTCCTGCTGTTCACCCCACCACCAGGTCCACAGTTCTTGTGATTGAAGTCTTTACATGTGTTCACAGGTTTTAATGAATCTTTATGCTCATTTCTTTCTGTAGTGGCCTTTCTGCTCCTTGGATGAAGAATTGTGAAAGCAGGAAGTATTTGGTCGATGGCCCAGGCTTTATTTACTCCACAGGAAGCACCTCTGGGTAGCGCAGTGTGGAATTGACACAATGTGATTTGAGGGCTAACTCTTGTCTTCCCCTCTTCTTATCTGTGCAAACGTTGGTCGAACCAATCTTGCTGAATCCTTATCTTCACTTTTAAAATGATGGTTGGTTTACCTAGAGTGGAAGTTATGCAAGTACACGCGTGTAAAGTACATAAATATGTACAGCACTTGCATGCCGCCCTTGAAGCCTCTGCAGAGACTGGTTGTCCGAGGGTGGGAAGTCACCTCTGCTTAATGAGTCCTGGGAGAACAGGCCCCAGGTAAGCACCTGACAGACTGCAAGGCCACTCCTCCCAGGACCCTGGGGTTCAGACCTGGATTCCTGCTGGGGCAGGGAACCAACCAAAAAATGTCGGAGCTTGCTCCTTCCCTGAACAATGGGAACATGGAATGGTGTGACTGGCGAGGGGCCAGACAGCTGTTCTTCTAGTCCTTGGAGGATAGCAATGGTCTCCCATTGCAAGGAGAGATTTAAGTTAACCCTGAAGCATTTCCTGAGTATCGGCACTGCGAGACGCTGGAATGTAAGGTTAAGGAAAGGCAAGCTGGAATGTCCTTTTTTTTTGAAATGCTGAAAAAGAACAACAACAACAAAAAATAAACAACCTATTTGAATGTTAGGTTGCTTAAAGGCAGAAGAATGGGTTAGCTTCTTTCAGACCCAGGAGTTAATATTCAGAAAAGAGATCTGCTGCTCGTCTCATCTCACCTTGCATAATAGAAACTTCTTTTCTCTGCTCCTGAGAAGGCACAGCTGCACTACAGCCTCTTAATCACCCCCACACCTCTCCTCTTCCCCAAACATCTGGTCCAGCTATCAACACTGTTTCATACGGGGGCTCACTTCTTGTCCTGGGGGTTCTTCAGGAAGCACAATTCTCAAAAGCAAGAGCCTCACGTGTAAGAAAGCTTCAAAAGTGCAAATGCACCAGAGAATGCACACGCGTGTGCTGCAGGAGCCTCCTTCACGAGCTTGACCTCACAGAGAGCACTGAACTGCGGTTTTAATTTGCAATGACCAAGTTAAGCTTTCCATCAATCAATCAGCAACCAGCAAATACAAGCTTGGTTTTTTCAGCTAGATTCACAAAAGCCTTTCTCTGTATTATTCCTTCCTGCCAACAGAGAGTACACGTAATTAAAAGTCATTGGGAAATGCTCCAAACAAAATGGAAACAACTTTTGAAAGGTGCAACATGTGTGAGCTCTGGGCCCCCCCAAATCATGAACCTTCAGAATCTTAGGAGTCGCCAACACAATGGTGAAGGGCGCGCCATTTCTTTACACAATCTGCTAAGAATGTCAAGGAAATATGAAACCCCACAAAGTAACTGGCAAGTCTACCTCATTATTTTTCAGTGTTTTTAACCTTCTCAGTGTCTCTGAGGCACTAAATTTGTTCAGGTGGATGATGACAACAATGTGTATTTCTACAATTTAACTGAAAATTCTCAGCTTCCAAGGCTTGATACTCCCCCACCCCCAATCTAGATTGAAGTAATTGTTTTAGTCCATGGACAAATGCCATTCGCTTGGCCCTCAAAAGTAACATTAAAGCAGGGATTCTTAACTGGCCTCTATGGAGGATTCAGGAGTTTTTGAACCTATTCAAATTATGTCCAAAATATCACGTCTATATGTACTTTTCTGGAGGAGATAGTCTAAAGCAGGGGTCCTCAAACTTTTTAAACAGGGGGCCAGTTCACTGTCCCTCAGACTGTTGGAGGGCCGGACTATAGTTTAAAAAAAACTATGAACAAATTCCTATGCACACAGCGGCGACAAAAACACCCGACAGGCCGGATAAATATTTTCGGCGGGCCGCATGTGGCCCTCGGGCCGTAGTTTGAGGACCCCTGGAAAGCTTTCTTCATATTCTCATGGAAGTTTGTGATTGCAAATTCTAAAGAACAACTGCATTTAAGCAAACTCTCTTCAATCATTTTCCCCCTCCCCCAGATCTTCCCTGCCACAGGCCACATAGGTCTCCTGTCCTCAGCTGCTGAGGGATCCTTCCTTTGAGGGCAGGGCAGCGTCAGAGCAGCAGCAGCAGCATTGTCAGCAGGTGAGCCAGAGGCGGTCTCATCAGACGCAGGGTGGTAGCGGGGGGGCTCTAGATAGTCTCCAGGGTCTCTTTCAATTCCACGGTTCTAGGACTCACTGAACTTTGGGCCAGAAATGAGAACTTTGGGCTATACAACAGGTATTTTATTCCTGCTTTCCTTTTAAGGAAATGCTATGTGCATGGCCTTTCTGGCCTTCATGGGACTAAATCTGACAAGCAGGAGATGTAGTGTTTTGGCTCTAGGTAATGGCTGGGGTCTCTGGGCCAGGGGATATGGAAGTAAGTGGATAGATGAGCTGCACAAGAGGCAAAGCAGGTGGTCCTAGAAAGTGTGGGTGACGCTGGTATGACATCCCAGAGCAGAAAAGTGCCTTTGTCCTGTTTGTGGAAAGAGTCTGTGTAAGGGTTTTGTTTGTTTGTTTGTTTGTTTTTTTCGGAACCATTTTTAAAGAACTGAGGGTTTGAAAAGAGGGGTTGGGGGAGAGATGGTGATGGAGTAAATGGATCTTTCTCCCTCCTCCTCCCAGAATCTAACTGGAATTAGAACTAAATTGGGGGACTTTCACCCTGAAATGCCAGCTGGGGATTGGATGAAGAAGAAACATTTAAACAACTGAAGGACAGTAGGTCCCTTAAGACTGGCCCCCATGTTGCTAAAAAGCAGACCTGGGAGCTTGGCTTGGCCCCTCCCATGGGCAGACAAGCCCCGTGAAAGCATCTGCAAGCTGTGGATCGCTTAAACCTTTTAACAGTGCACTGAGAGCCAACGTGGACAGCTGCTGACATTGGTTTGCACAAACGCACATCCCAGGAGGCCCCAAACCAGCATCCGAAACAGTTAGCTTCAGACGACATAAGAGCAGGATCCAAAGGGCAACCCAAGCAGGCACTGAAATTTGGCAAGAGGCCCTTCACTCCCCGCCCCCCAATATTTTCCTTCTTATTGCTTTGGTATTATTATTCTTATTATTATATTTTTATCTCTTATTTTTTCATATCTCTTATCTGTCTCCTTTTTTACTTACTCCATTTTTCTCTCTTTTTATTCTTTCTTTTGTTTTAACTCTCTCTTCTTTTTACCTTTTCATAGTTTTTTTTCTTTATCTTGTCTTTTAAAAATATTTTCCTTTTCCTACTCTTTACTCTTCTTTTTTTTTCTATCCCTGCTTTCCTTCCAGAATCTTTTTCTGCCCCCTTTCTCCACTAGTATTCTTTAAAAAATTTTTATTAGCATTATTATATTTTTCTTACTTTCTTTTTTGTTTATAATTCTTGTTCTTTTTTCTCATTCATAATTCTCATTTCTTTGGTGGATGTTTTTGCTGTTGTTGTTGGGATATTTTGTATGTTCTTGTTTGCTTCCTGGTTTTATGTTTTGCTCTTTCAGCCCCGGTACAAGAGCTTGCATGACATGGTTGGAGCTGAGCCTCACAAATAACCAGCCTGAGAGAAGATCCCACCCATGAATGGAACAATAAAAATGAAGAGCCAATTACAATAGGGGAACCAAAAAACCCACAAAAGCGTAACTCCTAGAGCATCCAGCTCAGGATGTCAATGATATAGCACTATCATTGACACAGGACATGTCCTACAAAAGCCCACCCCATGAAGACTGAGAGTCATAGCAGGTATATCTAATACACAGAAGCAAACACAAAGAGATAACTAAAATGGGTAGGCAAAGAAATAACTCCCAAATTAAAGAAAAGGTAGAATCTCCAGAAAAAGACCTAAATGAGAGGGAGGAAAGCAATTTATTAGACATATAGTTCAATGTAATGGTTATAAAGATGCTAAAGGAGCTTAGTGAGAATTATAAGGAACTTAGTGGGAACAGCATCAGCACTAAGAATGATTTGGAGATCACAAGTAAGAACTGATGGAAATGACGAATTACTATATCTGGCATCAAGAATACCCTGGAAGGATTAAAAGCAGGCTTGATGAAGTAGAGTATCAAATAAGTGATTTGGAAGAAAATAATGCTCAATTATAGCAGCAAAAATAAAAAAGACTTAAAAAGCATGAGGGGAGTTTAAAGAAATTTTGGGACAGCATGAAATGGAACAACAGTCATATCCTATATAATAAAAGGCCAGGGATCATAAGTGTAATGACCAGAATGATCATTCGACCAGTCACCATGAGGTGCATTGACCACCTCTTGGTCCCTCCCTCCCAGTCCACCAGCAGCGGCTCACAGCAGCAGGCAGGCGGGGCGGCTCACGGCTAGCGGTGGCGGGCAGGGCAGAGAGCGGCGGCAAGCGGCAGTGAGCTATGCACACATAATTTCGTGCACTGGGCCTCTAGTAATAACATAATAGGGGTACTAGAGGGAGAATAATATGAGCAAGGGACAATGGAAATATCCCTTAGAGAAGAAATAATTTATTTGAAGAAATAATGATGGAAAACTTCCCTAACCTGGTGAAGAAAAAATTCACACACATTCAGGAGTCACAGAGAGTCCCAGTCAAGAGGAACATAAAGAGACCCACACCTAGACACATCATAATTAAAATGGCAAACGTTAAAGATAAAGGGAGAATCTTAAGGGCAGTAGGAGAGAGACAGTTACCTACAAGAGAGCTCCCATAAGGCTCTCAGCTGATTTCTCAGCAGAAACACTATAGGCCAGAAGGGAACGGCATGAAGTATTCAAAGCAATGAAAAGCAAGCATCTGAAACCAAAATTACTCTATCAATCAAAGATATAATTGAAAATTGTAGGTGAAATAAAGAGCTTCCTAGACAAAATAGGATAAATGTATTTATTAACACCAATCCAGCACTGCAAGAAATGCTAAAGGAATTGTTGTAAGAAGAAGAAATAGAGGAAGAGAGGAACATAGGTATAAAGAAAAATGTCACAATATAAGTACCTATTAATAATAACCCTAAGTGTAAATGGATTAAATGCTCCATTAAAATGACATAGCGTAGCTGAATGAATAAGGAAACATGACACATACATATGTTACATAGAAAGACCCACCTCAGGATAAAAGATTCACACATGCTGAAAGTAAAGGAATGGAAAAAATATTCCATGCAAATGGATGTGAAAAAACACACAAGGCAGCATCACTTATATCTGACAAAATATATTTCAACACAAAGGCCATAAAAGAGACAAAGAATGTCAGTACATAATACAAAAGGTATTGATCCAAAGAGAAAATATAACCCTTGTAATCATATATGCACCCAAAATAAGACCACTTACATATATAAAAAACACTCTTGATAGACTTTAAGGGAGAGATGGACAGCAACTCAGTAATAGTAGAGGACTTTAACACCCCACTGACATCACTGAATTGGTCTTTCAGACAAAAAAATAAACAAGGAAACAGTGACCTTAAGAGACACACTAGATCAGATGGATTTAATTGATATTTACAAAACATGTCACCACTAAGCAACAGATTATACATTCTTCTCAAGTGCACATGGGACATTCTCAAAGATAGATCACATGTTAGGACACAAAACAAGTCCTTATCAGTTCAAGAAGATTGAAATCATATCATGCATCTTCTCATATCACATCGGCATATAGCTAGAAGTCAACTACAATAAAAAATCTCAAAAACATTCAAACACTTGGAGACTAAATAGTATGTTAGTAAACAACGAATGGGTTACCAATGAGATCAAGAAAGAAATCAAAAGCTTCCTGGAAACAAATGAAAATGAACACACAACAACTCAAAATCTATGGGACACAAAGAAAGCAGTCCTGTAAGGGAAGTTAATAAATAGCTTTACAGGCCTACCTCAAAAAACAAAAACAAAAACAAAAACAAAAAACAAAAAACATGCCAAGAAAAAAATCAAATAAATAATCTAATCCTACAACTAAAAAAAATTAGAAAGAAAAGTCCAGAGGAAGTAGAAAGAAGGAAATAATAAAGAGCAGAGCAGAAATAAATACCATAGAGACTAAAACAAACAAACAAACAAAACACCAAAAAAAAAAAAAACCCACAAAGATCAAATCAATAAAACCAAGAGCTGGTTCTTTGAAAACATAAACAATATTGATGAACTTTTAGCCAGACTCATCAAGAAACAAAGACCCAAATAAAATAAAAAATGAAAGAGGTGAAGCAACAACTGACACCACAGAAATACAAAGGATTGTAAGAAAATACCATGAGCATCTATATGTCAACAAACTGGACAACCTGGGCAAAATGGATGAATTTCAGGAAACAAAAAATATTCCAAAACTCAATCAAGAAGAAACAGAAAACCTGAATAGGCTGATAATAACTAATGAAATTGAAGAAGTAATAAAAATACTCCCAGAAAACAAAAGTCCTACACTGGATGAATTTACAGGCAAGTTTTACCAAACATTCAAAGAAGAAATAACACCTCAAACGATTCCAAAAAATTCAAGAAGAGGGAAAACCTCCAAGCTAATTTTATAAGACCAACATTATCCTCGTTCTAAAATCAGATAAAAACACTACAAAGAAAGAAAGTTATAGGCCAATATCACTAATGAATATAGAAGCCAAAATCCTCAACAAAATATTAGCGAATCAGATCCAGCAATATATTATAAAGATTGTACACTATGACCAACTGGGATTTATTCTGGGGATGCAAGGCTGAAGCAATATTTGCAAATCAATAAATATGAAAACATCACATAAACAAAATGAAAGATAAAAATCACATGATAATATGGATAGACACAGAAAAAGCATTTGGTAAAATTGAACACCCATTTCTGATAAAATCTGTCAGCAAAGTAGGAATAGAGGAATCATGCCTCAACATAATAAAGGTCATAGATGACAAACCTACAAGCAACATCATACTCAATTGGCAAAACTAAAAGTGTTTCCCTTAAAAACAGAAACAGGATTGTCCACTTTTACCACCCTTATTCAACATAGTAGTGGAAGTCTTGGCCACAACATTCAGACAAGAAGAAAAAATAAAAGCCATCCATACTGGAAAGGAGAAAGTAAAACTGTCACAAATATATTGTACATAGAAAACCCTAAGACTACCAAAAACCTACTAGATTCAATAACTGATTTTTGGAAAAGTACCAGATACAAAATCAATGGCATTTTTATAGAATAATAATGAACTCTCAGAAAGAGAAACTAAAAAAATACCATTGCAATGAACAAAATGGGATACCTCAGAATAAATTTAACCAAGGAGGTAACAGCCTGTACTCAGAAAACTACAGGACATTGAAAATACAAACAAGTGGAAGCATATACTGTATTCATGGATTGGAAGGATTAACAACATTAATATGTCCATACTACCCAAAGCAATCTATAGATTGAATGCAATTCTATTAAAATGCCATTAGCATATTTCACAGATCTAGAATGAATATTCCAAAAATTTGTATGAAACCAAAAAAGATCCCAAAGTCATAGCAGTCTTGAGAAAGAAGAGAGAAGTTGGAGGCATCATGCTACTGATATCAAACTATACTAAAAGCCATAGTAATCAAAATGTGTAATACTGGCATAAAAACAGACACACAGATCAATGGAAAAGAATAAAAAAAACCCAGAAATAAACCCACACATTTATGGTCAATTTATATTTGACTAAGGAGGCCAGAACATACAATGGCATAAAGATAGTCTATTCAATAAATGGTGCTGAAAAAATTGTACAGGTACTGAAAAAAAAAAAAAATATAGACCACTAACTTAAACCAGGCACAATAATAAACTCAAAATGGATAAAAGACATATATAACTTGTGAAGCCATAAAAATCTGATAAGAGCTTAATTTCCAAAATACATAAAAATCTCACACAGCTCAACACCAGTAAGTCAAACAATCCAATTATAAATGGGCAAAAGACCTGAATAGGCACTTCTCCACAAAAGACATATAGATGCCAAGAGACATGAAAAAATACTCAGCACCTGCCAGAATGGCTACCAGCAATAAATCAATAAACAAGTGTTGGTGAGGATGTGGGGAAAGGGAAACACTGCTGGTGGGAATGAAGACTGGTGTAGCAATATGGAAAATAGTTTGGAGTTTCCTCAAAAAATTAAAAATAAAACTTCCATTTAACCCAGCAAATCCCACTCCTGGGAATACATCAAAAGAGTCCTGAAGCACCAATCAGAAAGAACATATGCAGGCCTATGTTCATAGCAGCATTATTTACAATAGCTTAGATCTGGAAACAGCCTGAGTGCCCATCAGCAGATGAGTGGATAAAAAAGCTGTGGTACATCTACACAATGGAATACTATGCAGCTGTAAAAAAGAAGGATCTATCTTACTTTTTGCTACAACATGGAGGGACCTGGAGAGTATTATGCTACGCAAAATAAGCCAGTCAGAGAAAGACAGATATCACGTGGTCTCACTTACATGTGGAATCTAATGAACAAAATAATGTGATGAACAAATAGGTACAAAGACATGGAAGCATGCAACAGATCAACAGATCTGAGAGGGAAGGGGGACAGCAGGAAGAGATTGACCAAAGAACTCATATGCATACATGCATAGCCCACAGACACAGACAATAGTGCAGCGAAGGGGCAGAAAATGGGGGACATCTGTAATATCCTCAAAAATAAAAATAATTTTTAAAAAGCAAAATTAAAACACGTTAGGAAATAAACAATGAACAGTTCATTTCCTATATAATAAAGAGCTAATATGCAAAGGGTTGTCACATCCTTGTGCCCTCGTGCCCTCGCGCCAGGGCCAGGGGACCTGAGGCCAGGCTGGTGGAGCTGAGGCCATGTCCCCTGCCTGGAGCCAGGGCCGGAGGACCTGAAGCTGGGTGGGGGGACCTGAGGCTGCAACCCCTGCCCCGGCGCTGAGGCCAGGGGACCTGAGACTGGGCAGGGGGACCTGAGGTTGCGCCCCCCCCCCACCCATTGGGGCTTAACGGGGGACCTGAGCTGTGTCCCTTACTCGGAGGGGCTTGATGGGGGACCTGAGGCTGCACCCCCTGCCCAGTGGGACTTGGTCAGGGACCTGAGACTGTGCCCCTCGCCTGTGGGGCTTGACAGGGGGTGGGGCCAGCCAGGTCTGGGTCTCGCGTGATTTCAAGGTGCGCACAGGTGGGCGGGCACTTGACTCTGGGTCCTGTGGTGCGCCCAGACTCTGACAGGAGGGAGATTTTCATATACATTTTACTAATTTTATTTCATCTCTGACACTTCTATTATAGAGAAAGGACAAATAGCAATATTAAAATATTTCCTCTAATTAATTCCCTTTTTATGTGCATGAATTTTGTGCACCAGGCCACTAGTGTATATATAAAGAGCTGATAGTACTGTTGCTTTTCCTCTTCTTTTCATTAAATGGAGCTAAAAACGGATTTGACTGTAGTCCTCCAGCTACTACTTTGGGTCCCACTTGACTTTGGTAAGAACAGATCTTCCAAAACAAATTAACACCAACTAAGTATCATGGCATGTTTACTCCACCTGCACCCACATGGTCCTCACCTTGTCCCCTGGATCTCAGTGTGGAGGGGCAGTGTGCCCACACAGTGACTGAATAGGCGGCCAGAGCCCAGCACCACAGGCAGGAGAGATCAGTGCACAGTTACAACAAAGCCCTGTTGCTCAGGGGAAGAAACAACAGAAGAAGACAGAAGAGAGACAGATGGTGGAATAACTTAATTATTAATTAATGAATTTCTTTTTTAAAAAATGTTAATTTTTCTACCATGTAGATAGCTCTGCAGCCCTGCATGGACCACTGTGGGAGAGTTTGTCTTTACAAGGAACTTATAAGCCACCTACATAAACCACAGTCCTTTAAGCTGACGTGTGATGAGCCCGGCTGACTAACTGGCACAGGCAATACTGTTGTGGGCCATTAGTGAAGGGAAAGGTCCCTGTGTGGGGATGGCCAGGAAGGCTTTATGGGGATCATAAACATTCAATGGATCTAGACGATGTAAAAAATTTGGAGAAGGTAAGTTATAGTGGGAATTCTAGGTTGGGAGGAAAAATATGAGTAAGAATATTAGGTATTATTGACCAATAGTGAGTCAGGATGAAGCTACCGTGAAACACTGTGAAAGTCATGCAAAGCTTTGAAAAACTTTTAACATATGCACAATTTACAATTTTTCTTGTTCTTTCTTATGCTCTCATTCCCTTCCTTCTCTTTTGTTCTTTTTTATTATTTGTCTAAATTTTACTGTTAAATTGTACATGATTTCAATTATGTACATTTCATTCACAATTGAACCATGTAGTATACTGTGATTACAATATCTCCCCAAATCTAATTAATAGTTGTACTATTTTAAAATTCATTTTCAATGCACTTACCATTAATTTACCCCAAACTTCAGTTAAGGGCTGTCTTCTCTCAGAACCGTGTTTGAGCACATCAGGCTATTCTGTACTTTATGATGTTTCAGAGACACCCTTCGGAGCCAGCTGGGTCCCTGCTTCAGTCTGGACGAGGTGCTTCCTAGATCTGTCACACGGGCCTCTACCATTTCCCCCGAGTCCTCTGGGCATTGGTCCCACTCGCGTCTCAGGCTGGACAGCCTCTTCCTTGGATCTTGCTTCTTACTTCCTCCTGTTGGTAGAGCTCATCCTCCAGCATCTCATAAAAGCAGAGAAACCACTTTCATGAGAGAGTCCTTGTTGAAGGAAGGTCTAATTTGACTCTATCAATGGTGAGTATCGAGTTGTAAATGGAAGTCATTTTTTCTTTTTCAGAATTTTGAAGTTATTTTTTTGATTCTTCTAGCTTCCAGGGTTGCTGTGAAAAGTCCTATGTTATTCAGATCTGCTTCCTGTTGTAATTTTCTGGTTGTTTCTCTGAAGAAACTTTCTTCCTGGAATCCTTCTTAATTCAGATCAGAGATGGCCACTAATCCTTTAATTCTTTACTTATGCTTTCTGTTTCTATTCTTCTGTCTTTTTGTTCCGCCTTCTGTGATATAATCTCAGCCATGTTTTTCAATTCCTATACTGAATCTTTTACTTTTATCATCTTTAATCTTTCTAAGGGTTTAATGGTAGTTTTTTTCCCCTTTTCTTCCTTCTCTGACACTTTAAAAAAATATGTTTTTATTGATTTCAAAGAGGAAGAGAGAAGGAAAGAGAGAGATAGAAACATCAGTGATGACAGAGAATCATTGACTGGTTGCCTCCTGCACGTCCTCTCCTGAGGATCGAGCCTGCAACCCTGGGCATGTGCCCTGACTGGAAATCAAACTGTGACTTCATAGGTCGATGCCCCACCACTGAGCCACACTAGCCAGCTCTCCAACTTCGTTAGTTGCTCCTGACATCATCTACATTTCCTCTGAGTTTCCTTGTCCCCAAATTTGTTTTGGCCTCTGACTTCTCAGTTGGAGGTTTCCCTCAAATGAATGGTGATCCTGGACTCTCTCTTCCTGAGGAGAGCCACCTCCAAAACCTATGGAGCTCCTAGGAGGTTAGTGCATGTGGGAAACCACAATGGTCAACATCTCTAGTTATTTGTTTCATGGCTGGTAACATGTTTTTGTTTCTTATTGTTTCAGAGAGAAGTGCTATGATTTCTTGACTGGTTTGAGGAAGGGGTACATGAACCAACACCTATCTGCTAGCATTCATAAGCCTAATGGGGAAATGTTCCCAGGGATCTCAGTCTCATATTTAGGTTTTTATTTATCCTCTCTGTTTTCAGTAACACATTCCATCAGCAGCTTGCCTGCTGTTCCATGTACAGAATCCTAAAGAGAATTAACCTAAAGTCTTCTTTCCAGATAGAGGGACAGCTACTGCTTCTTATATAGATTTTTAAACAATTTAAAATTCCAACCCCACTTTCTCCCTCAATTGGAGAGGCATTCAATCTTCCAATCCTTATGCCCCAATGAAGTTCTTTGGAAAAAAGAAGTTTTAATTTTGCAAATTATCAAAGCTAGCTACTGCTCTGTTGGCTTTCTATCTTCCACATTTTTGAGTTTCTGTCTCTGTGACAGTCTCTAAGGATTTGTGCCCTTTCTACCCTCCTGTTGTTGTTTTGGGGAACCCCAGGAGGGATCCAGAGCATCACAGGTGGGACAGTGTCCTCAGGCTCCCACAACCATTGGGAGCTGCTGAAGGCTTCTAGAAATGAGACATGAAAGAAGCAGGGGTTTTAGAAAACAGATCTTCAGAAAATGGGGTAAAGAGTAAATTGAATGTAGGAAAGGCTAAAAAAAAGAGAAAAAATAGAAGCTTTTAAAATAGCTGGGCATCCTACATAATAAAAGCCCAGCGACTGAAATGGCGGAACGACCAGAACAACCAGAGATCTGAATGACTGTGGCCCCTTGCCCCAGCCGGCCCCACCCCTCAACAGGGACCCCCACCCCTATCGGGGGCCCCCATCAGGGCAGGCCAGCTGACCCCCACCTGTGCACCAGGCCTGTATCCTATATAATAAAAGGGTAATATGCAAATTGACCCTAACGGAAGAATGACCAGAACGAACGCTCGAACAGTTACTATGAGGTGTACTGACCACCTCTTGGTACCTTTCCCCAGCCGGCAGCCTCTGATCTGGGCACCACCCCTGTGCACATAGTGAGCTAGAGGAAACTACTTCTTGGTTCCTTGGCTTAATTACTTATTGGCACCAACCCATGACCAAGTGACCTGTTGGGGTGGAGAAGCAAGGGGCTATGGAGGAGACTAGAGGGTAAATAAACATTTTACTGGTAAAGGACTTTCTGGTATTCCCTTCTGGTCAAGAGTGTGGAATACTACTTAATTAAGAGACCATGTTAGCCCTAGCTGGTTTGGCTCAGTGAATAGAGGATTGGCCTGCTGACTGAAGGGTCCTGGGTTTGATTCCGGTCAAGGGCCCGTACCTTGGTTGCAGGTTCCTTGGCCCTGGTTGGGTGCATGTAGGAGGTAGCCAATCGATGTGTCTCTCTCACACTGATGTTTCTCTCTCCCTTCCATTCTCTCTAAAAAATCAATGGAAAAGTGGCCTTGGGTGAGGATTAATTGAAAAAAAAGACAAAAAAGTAAAATGCTCCTTATTTTGTGGATTCATCTGCCAATGGACACTCCTGGCTCACCTGGCTCAGTTACTGTGCTAGAAGAATTTGTCCCCAAAGCTCTAACGTGATATTGCAGGGAGGAGCCCCCACGATGTGGGCAGAGATGACATATTTCCTTGAATATTAAACAGACCTTCTGGCCACAGCTGGCACTTGCCCAGGAAGTGAGGCCCCTGCATGGTTGAATTTCCCGTCAGCCCCATGCATGAGCCATATTTATTCCTGAAGCACAGCATACTTTCTACTTGCCAAGTTATTTCTGTCTGAATTTATTTTCCCTCCCTTCCTTGTCTAAAAAAATTATTCTCATCCTCAGAAGCACACTGTATAGTGCCTTCTCTGTAAAAGAGGTAGCATTGATTATTTCTACTAAATGCTGCCTTTAGCCCTTTGGCAGTGAAGCATAGAAACTATGAATATAAATTTTGGAGGGAGATAGATATGGTTTTACATCTTGACTCTGAAGATGACTAATTCTGTGCTCTGAGGAAAGGCAGTTGTATTAGTTTCCTAGGGTTGCAGTTGCAAAGTACCACACATGAGAGATTAAAAATGGCGGCAGAGTAAGTGGATGCTACATGGACATGCTGCCAGGAAAAAATTGGTATTAAAACTGAAATACAGAAAAACTTCCTGAATAATCAAAGGAAAACTCATAGGAGAGAACCCTAATACCCAAGTACCAAAAGTGGAGACTGCATAGAGACTGGTAAGAGGGGTGGAGGGGTGAAAGGGCTGGCCGGGCATCCACAGACAGCAACTGAAGTCCCAGAGAGATATCTCAGCTATGGGGGGTTGCCACTGAGAACTCTGTGATCTAATCCCCAAGCTGAACCCCCCAGCAGAGAGCACCAAAACTGAGGAGGGTACCCACATAACATCTGGCTGTGAAAAGCAGTGGGATTCTGTCTGCCAAGGAGTAACAGCTGAAAGTTCAGGCACCCTCTTAAAGGGTCAATGCACAAAATTCCCTGTGCAGCCACCCACCTTGTGCTCTGGCAGAAGGAGGTAGAAGTGGACTGCAGTGGTGAAAGCTGAAGGCAAGACTGGGGACTTGAGGGATAGAGCTCAGAAGGCAGACACCCCAAGTTTCCTGGGCTAAGTCATTCCCTCATGCAGTGTAGGATATCTTTCCCACATAGATATCTACCTTGCCTGGGGGGAAGACAGTTGACACACCCTATTGGAAACACCTTTCCCTGAGGCCACTTAAGTGATTAAAAATAACAATTAGCTTCCAGGCAGAAACAACTGCCCCACTCTGTTGAAAAAAAAAACAACACAAAAAAACACGCTCAGAACAACTGAGGTTGATTGCCTGGGGACAATTCAAGTTGGAATCCTCTTAGTCTGTAGACAGAGGCAGTCTCTGGAGGTTTTGTGTCTATGCCTGATCTAATTAGTCAGAAACAGCCTTTAACACTGTCCTTCACTAGAGATTGAGAGGTGTAGGGGATATACCTAATACATAGTCAGAAACCAAACAGAAAGTCAAAATGAGGAGACAAAGAAACAACCCCCAAATGAAAGAACTACAGAATTATCCAGAAGAAGAGATAAATGAAGCAGAGATAAGAAACTTATCTGAAACAGAGTTTAGAGTAATGATGGTAAAGATGTTCAACAGTATAAAAAAAGATATAGTAACTATGAAAAAAAAAACAGTCTGAGATAAAGAATGACATAACACAAATAAAGAACATATTGGAAGGAATACACAACAGATTAGGGGAAGCCGAGGATCAAATCAGTGAATTAGAAGACAGGGTTGGAAATATCACTCAATCAGAGAACAAAAAACAACAACAAAACAATTGAAAAACAGGAGGACAGCTCAAGGGAGCTGTGGGACAATGCGAAATGTGACAATATTAGAAGAGCAGGTGTGTCAGAAGAGGCAGAAAGGGAGAAAGGCATAGAGAAGGTGTTTGAAGAAATAATGGCAGAAAACATCCTAACCTGGTAAAGGAAAAAGTCACACAAGCTCAGGAGGCACAGACAACCCAAAAAAACAAACAAACAAAAAACCCAAACAGGCCCATGCCCAGACACATCATAATTAAAATGCTAAAAATTAAAGGCAAAGAGAGAATCTTAAAGGCAGCAAGAGAAAAGCAAACTGTTACCTATGAAGGAGTTCCCATAAGGCTGACACCTGATTTCTCATCAGAAACTCTACAGGCCAGAAGGGAATGGCATGAAGTACACAAGGTAATGGAAAGCAAGGATTTGAGACCAAGATTACTATATCCAACAGGGCTATCATTCAAAATAGACAGTCAAATAAAGAGCTTCCAAGACAAAAAAAAAAAAAAATGGGGGGAGGGGAAAGGAGTACATCACCACCAAGCCAGAATTACAAAAATTGGTAAAGGGACTGCTGTAATGAGAAGAAACAGAGAGAGAAACCTAGCCATACATAATTAAAATGACAATGAATAAGTACCTATCAATAATAACCCTAAATGTAAATGGTTTAAATGCTCCAATCAAAAGGCGTAGGTAGTAGCTGAATGGATACAAAAACATGACCCAACTATATGCTGTCTACAAGAGACCCACCTCAAAACAAAAGATACACACAGGATGAGAGTGAAGGGATGGGAAAAATTTTTCCATGCAAATGGAAAAGAAAAAAGAAGCTAAAGTAGCAATACTCATATCCAACAAAATAGCCTTTAACATAATACTAAAGGGATTTATCCAACAAGAGGATATAACCCTGGTAAACATATATGCACCTAATATATATATTTCTAAAGGACTTTAATGGAGAGATAGACAATAATATAGTCATAATAGGGGACTTTAATACCCCTCTGACTTCTCTGGATAGATCTTCCAGACAAAAACTTAACAAGGAAACAGAGACTCTAAAGGACACACTGGGTCAGATGGATTTAACTGACATTTATAGAACATTTCACCCTAACACAACAGAATACATTCTCCTCAAGTGCACATGGATCATTCACAAAGATAGACCACATATTAGGACATAAAACAAGTCTCTATAATTTCAAGAAGATTGAAATCATATTACAGTGGAATGAAATTAGGTATCAACTATAATAAAAAAAAACCCAAAAACATTCAAACACATGGAGCTAAATAGCATGTTATTAAACAATGAATGGGTTACCAACGAGATCAAGAAAGAAATGAAAAACTTCCTTGAGACAAATGAAAATGAACACACAACAACCCCAAATCTCTGGGACACAGCAAAAGCAGTCCTAAGAGGGAAGTTCATAGCACTATAGCAAGCATGTTAAACTCTTTGCCCACAGGCCGCATGCAGCCCAAAATATTTTTCAACCCAGCCAATATAACAATATGTAAGAAACATTTTAATAAAAATTTCATAACTTAATTTTTACAATATCTTATTATAAATAATTATTATTTATTATTTTTATATATTTTGTATTGATTTCAGAGAGGAAGGGAGAGAGATAGAAACATTAATGATGAGAGAGAATCATTGTTTGGCTGCCCCCTGCATACCCCTTAATGTGGGGGATGGAACCCACAACCTGAGTATGTGCCCTTGGCCAGAATTGAACCTGGGACCCTTTAGTCTGCAGGCTGACACTCTATCCACTGGTCCAAAACTGGTAGGGCCTATTATACATAATTATTAATAATGAACTATGAATTTCCCTAATGACTGATTACTATAATCATGTTGTATTCATTTCCCTTAAGCGCCTTATGCACAGGCACACCATTTCTCTTCACTAGCAGAGAATATTTTAGCAGCCGATTGCAATGTCATTAGTCTTGTACTGACTTGTTTGGTGTACACAACAGGAAATATTTCGCTTTCGGACAACAAGAAAGATAGGTTTATTTGTGTTATGTTTATTAATTTGTGCAGATATTCAGTGTCTGGTCAGTTAATGTTCAAGAAAAAATATTAATTTTTATTAAAATGTTCTATTATTTTATGTTAATGATGACTCATTTATTTCAGCCCTTTGTATTCAGCATATCTCTTTTGAAATAAACCTACCTTTCTGTGAAAACTGAAGCTTTTGTTCTTTTGCAGCCCACATAAACTTAAACCTTATTTATTTGGCCCGTGTTAGCCTTTGAGTTTGACATGCTTGCACTACAGGCATAACTCAAAAAAACAACAACAACAACAAACAAACCAACCAAGAAATATCAGCAATAAACTATTTAACCCTAAAACTTAAAGATCTAGAAAGAGAACAACAAGAAAAGCCCAGAGAAAGTAGAAGGAAGGAAATAATAAAGATTAGAGCAGAAATAAATAACATAGAGACTAAAAAACAAACAAACAAAAAAAAATCAATGAAACCAAGAGCAGGTTCTTTGAAAGGATAAACAAAATTGATAAACCATTAGCCAGACTCATCAAGAAACAAAGAGGACCCAAATAAATAAAATCAGAAAAGAAAGTGGGGAAGTAACCACTGACAAGACAGAAATACAAAGGATTGTAAGAAAATACTATGAGCAGAGAAGCAAGATGGCAGCATAGGTAAATGTCTGTACTTGCTGCCTCCCACAACCACATCAAAATTACAACTAACATACAAAATAGCTATCATCCAGAACTTCTGGAAAGCTGGCTGAGTTGAAGAAGAAAGCACATTGAAACTGGTAGGTGGTGCGGAGGCACAGAATGGGATGGTTGGGCACCTGGGTGTGCTGCTTTTTTAATCAAGAGGGAGATCACCTCTATGGAGGCCACCTGGAGGAGCGAGGGGTCCCAGCCCTACACCAGACCCCCAGTCCGGGGTTCCAGAGCTGGGGAAAGAAGTTTCTACTGGCAGTAAGAACTATGAACTGTAAAAACCAGTGCGGCTGAGTGACACACAGGCTGCTGGAGACCCAGCTGCTCCTCTTAAAAGGCCAGCACCATGAACTGAATTTATAAGCTTCCACTTCCTCTGAGCTCCAGTTCAGGCAAGGCTCTGGGGGACCCAGACACATTTGGGGAGAAACTAGACTGTCTGGCATCGGGCAGGAACTTGAGGCGGCTTTCTTCCAAAGGGAGGTGTTTGCAGTGGTCATTGTTCTGGTGGTGGGACCTCCCCAGTGCAGGGCTGACTGTCAGCCATTTCTGTTTGCTCTCCCCTGGAGATTCCCTGAGACCTGGCCCACCCAATTTACAGTCCCACCCAAGCTGTGTGCAGCAGCTTTTGCATATGAATGGTCTGTCCTTTCTCAGGCTAAAACTCTAACGAACAAGCTGCAGCTGGGTCAGGAATCCCCAAAGCTATCAATAAAAGGCCCAAGGCCCAGCACCAGCACCAGCCTGCCTTGCTTCACAGCTGGACCTCATCTAGGCACTTCCAAACCTGATACAAAGAGGAAGAATATGCATATCTCTCTGTAGCTCCTGCTGAATGGCCCCAGGCAGTGGCTGACCTTACACCTCCCTGGAGACCCAAGAGCCAGTGTACCCAATGGTCAGTGTAAGACCATACCAGCTTACAACTTGTAACATGCATAAGTGACACACTCAGGGACAGATTCAGTGAGCATCAAAGCCCCACTGGAGCAAGTCCTGCTCCATTAGGGTGTCTCCGGCACAGCAGCTCTCTCACTGTAGTCGCAGCTGGTCCCCACAGCCAATTGGCCTGAAGGTCAATTCCTCCCAGTGACACCAACAACAATCACGGCTTAACTACAACAAGACTGTACACACAGCCCCCAAAGGGGGGCACCAAGAGTGTCCACCTCAGGTGACTGGGGAGGCTGAGCCACTGGGTCCTATAGGACACCTACTACACAAGGCCACTCTATCAACTCAAGGAGACTTAGCAGCTACCCAATACATAGAAACAAACACAGGGAAGCAGCCAAAATGCAGAGACAAAGAAACATGTCACAAATGAAAGAAATGGAAGAAAGCAAACTACTGGATATAGAGTTCAAAACCACAGTTATAAGGTTATTCAAGAATCTTCTAGAAACTTCTGAGGAACTTAGTGAGATTTTCAAGGATCTTAGTGAGAATGCAAAAAAAAGAGGAAAAGGACCAATCAGAAATTAAGCATACACTGACTGAAATAAAGAATAATATATAGAGATTCAACAGTAGACTAGAGGATCCTGAGAATCAAATCAATGATTTGAAATACAAGGAAGCAAAAAACCCCCAACCAGAAAAGCAAAAAGAAAAAAGGATCCAAAAATATAAATATAGTGTAAGAAGCTTCTGGGACAACTTTAAATGTACCAACATCCAAATTATGGGGTTCCAGAAGAAGAGAGAGAGCCAGATATTGAAAACCTATCTGAAGAAATAATGACAGAAAACTTCCCCTACCTGGTGAAAGAAATAGTTACAAATCCAGGAAGCACAGAGAACCCCAAACAAGAGGAACCCAAAGAGGACCACACCAAGACACATCATAATTAAAATGCCAAGTGCAAAAGACAAAGAGAGAATCTTAAAAGCAGCAAAAGAGGGTTGGGGAGGGCGGTAAGAGATCAACCGAAGGACTTGTATGCATGCATATAAGCATAACCAATGGACACAAGACACTGGGGGGTAGGGGAGGCCAGGGGAAGGTCAAGGGGAGAAAAAAAAAGGAGACATATGTAATACTCTTTGTAATACTTTAAGCAATAAAACAAAATTAAAAAAATAAAATAAAATATCAGCAAGAGAAAAACAGTTAGTTACCTACAAGGGAGTTCCCATATGACTGTCAGCTGATTTCTCAACAGAAACTATGCAGGCCAGAATGGAGTGGCAAGAAATATTCAAAGTGATGAATAGCAAGAATCTACAACCAAGATTACTCTACCCAGCAAAGCTATCATTTAGAATTAAAGGTCAGATAAAGAGATTCACAGACAAGAAAAAGCTAAAGGAGTTTATCACCACCAAACCAGTATATGAAATGCTGAAGGGTATTCTTTACAAAGATGAAGAAGAAGAAAAAGGTAAAGATAAAAAATATTAACAACAAAGTGACAACAAATACATATCTATCAACAATTGAATCCAAAAATCAAATAAATAAAAAATCTGATGAACAGAATAAACTGGTGAATGGAATAGAATCAGGGGCATGAAAATGGAATAGACTGACGACTCTCAGAGGGAAGGGGGTGAAGGGGGTGTGGGAAGAGATTAGAGAAAGATCTTATATGTATGTATGCATTACCTATGGACACAGATAATAGGGTGGTGAGGGCCTGAGGGACTGGGAACCTGGGTGGGGTTGGAACCGGGTGGAGGGGAGCTATGGGGGGGGGAGGGACATCTGTAACAATCTCAATAATAAAGATTAATTAAAAAAAACTATCAACAACTATATGCCAACAAGCAGGACAATGTGGATGAAATAGACAAATTCCTAGGAAAATACAATCTTCCAAAACTGAATCAGGAAGAATAAAAAAACCCTGAATAGGCCAATAACAACTGTTCAAATAGAAGCAGTAATAAAAAAAACTCCCACCAAACAAAAGCACAGGTCCAGACGGCTTCACAGGGGAGTTTTACCAAACATTCAAAGAACTAACACCTATACTCCTCAAACTATTTCAGAAATTCCAAAAAATTCAAGAGGATGGAACACTTTCAAATTCTTTGTATGAGGCCAGCATTACCCTAATTCCAAAACCACATAAAGACACTACAAAGAAAGAGAATTACAGGCCAACATCCCTGATGAACATAGATGCTAAAATCCTCAACAAAATATTAGCAAATGGCATCCAGAAATATATTTAAAAGATCATACACCATGATCAAGTGGGATTTATTCCAGGAATGAAAGGCTAGTACAATATTAGCAAATCAATAAACGTGATACATCACATAAACAAATTGAAAGACAAAAATCACATGATCATATCAATAGACGCAGAAAAAGCATTCAACAAAATCTAACACCCATTTTTCTAAAAACTCTCAACAAAGTGGGAATTGAGGGAGCATATCTCAACATGATAAAGGCCATATATGCCATATATGACAAGCCTACAGCCAACATCATACTCAATGGGCAGAAACTAAAACTATTTCCCCTAAGAACAGGAACAAGACAGGGATGCCCACTTTCACCACTCCTGTTCGACATAGTACTGGAAGGGCTAGCCATAGGTATCAGATGAGAAGAAAAAAATAAAAGGCATACAAATTGGAAAGGAAGAAGTAAAACTGTCATTACTAGTATTCGCAGATGACATGATATTGTCCATAGAAAACCCTAAAGACTCCATCAAAAAACTGCTAGACTTAATAAATGAATTTGGCAATATGGCAGGATACAAAATTAACACCCAAAAATCTATGGCTTTTTTATACACCAATAATGAACTCACAGAAAGAGAAACTAAACAAACAATCCCATTTACCATTGCACCAAAAAAATTAAGATACCTAGGAATAAACTGAACTAAGGAGGTAAAAAACCTGTGCTCAGAAAACTACAGCACATTGGGAAAAGAAATAGAGGAAGACATAAACAAATGAAAGAATATATCGTGTTCATGGATTCTTAGAATCAACATCATTAAAATGTCCATACTACCCAAAGCAACCTATGGATTCAATACACTCCCAATTAAGATACCAATGGCATATTTCACAGACCTAGAACAAACTCTCCAAAAATTCATCTGGAATAAAAAAGACCCTGAAAAGCCGCAGCAATCCTGAGAAAGAACAAATTTTGGGGATCACAACACCAGATATCAAGCTATATTACAAAAGCCACTGTTCTCAAAACTGCCTGGTACTGGCACAAGAACGGACATATAGATCAATGGAACCAAACAGCAAACCGAGAAATCAACCCAAGCCATTATGCTCAATTAACATTTGACAAAGGAGGCAAGAGCATATAATGAAGTCAAGATAGTCTCTTCAATAAATGGTGTTGGGAAAATTAGTCAGATACATACCAAAGAAATGAAACTAGATCACCAACTTACACCATACACAAAAATAAACTCAAAATGGCAAAAGGACTTATATGTAAGATGGGAAACCATAAAAATCCTACAAGACTCCATAGGCAGCAAAATATCAGACATATGTCATAGCAATATCTTTACGGATACAGCTCCTAGGGCCGTGGTCGGCAAACTGCGGCTCGCGAGCCACATGCGGCTCTTGGCCCCTTAAGTGTGGCTCTTCCTAAGTCTTAGGAGTACCCTAATTAAGTTAATAACAATGTACTTACCTATATACTTTAAGTTTAAAAAATTTGGCTCTCAAAAGTAATTTCAATCATTGTACTGTTGATATTTGGCTCTGTTGACTAATGAGTTTGCCGACCACTGTTAGGGTAATGGAAACTAAGGAGAAAATGAACAAATGTGACTACATCAAAATAAAAAGTTTCTGCACAGCAAAAGAAACCACCAACAAAACAACAAGAAAGCCCACTGCATGGGAGAACATGTTTGCCAATATTATCTCTGATAAGGATTTAATCTCCAAAATTAACAGGGAACTCATTCAACTTAACCAAAGGAAGATAAACAATCCAATAAAAAAAAATGGGCAAAGGACCTAAATAGACACTTTTTGAAAGAGGACATACAGAAGGCCAAGAAACATATGAAAACATGCTCAAAGTCACTAATCATCTGAGAGATACAAATCAAAACGACAACGAGGTACCATCTCACACCTGTCAGAATGGCTGTCATCAACAAATCCACAAACGACAAGTGCTGGAGAGGATGTGGAGAAAAAAGAACCCTTTTGCACTGCTGGTGGGAATGCAGACCGCTGTAACCCTGTGGAAAACAGTATGGAGTTTCCTGACAAAATTAAAAATAGAACTCCCATTTGATTTTATTAGTTGTAATCAATCAGCATGTTAAGATTTTCTGTTTCATCTTGATTTACTTTAGGAAAATTGTATGTTTTTAGGAATTTATCTATTGCTTTCAGATTGTCCAATTTATTGGTATATAGTTGTTTGTAATATTTTCTTACAATCCTTTGTTTTTCTGTGGTGTCATTTGTGACTTCTCTGTCATGACTATTCTGTAACTACAAATTTGTACTTATTAAGCCCTTCACCATTTTTACCCATCCCTTGAACCCCCTCCCATCTTAAAGAAAATCCTTTAGTATTTCTTGTAATACTGTTAATCAGTGGTAATAAACTCCTTTAGTTTTTTTCTTGTCTGGGGAACTCTTTTGATTCTAAATGATAGTGTTTCTGGGTAGAGTAATCGTGGTTGTAGATCCTTGCTTTTCATCACTTTAACTATTTTTTGCCAGTACCTTCTGGCCTGCAAAGTTTTTGTTGATAAATCAACTGATAGTCTTATAGGAGCTCCCTTGTAGGTAACTGCTTTTATCTTGCTGCTTTTGTGATTCTTTCTTTGTCCTTAACCTTTGTCATTTTAATTTTGATGTCTTGGTGTGGGTGTCTTTGGGTTCATCTTGTTGGGGACTCTACATTTCCAGAACTTCTAGGTCTATTTCCATCACTAGGTTAGAAAGATTTCATATCATTATATTTTCACACAGGTTTTCAATTCCTTACTCTATCCTTTCTCCTTTTGACACCCCCATGATGCAAATGTTGGTATGCTTGAAGTTGTCCCAGAAGCTGCTTATATGTAGTTTTTTGGATTTTTTTTTTTTTACTTTTTGCTGTTCTGATTGGGTGTTTTTGGCTTTCTTATCTTCCAAATCTTTCTTTTGATCTACTGCTTCATCTACTCCACTGTTGATTTTCTGTAATGTATTTTTCATTTTAGTTAATGTATTCCTTATTTCTGATTGGTTCTTTTTTGTGTTTTCTAGTTGCTGTTTTTTTATTTCCTATCAATTTGTTGAAGTTCTTGCTATGTTCATCTACTCTTCCCTAAGTTCATTGAGCATTTTTATAACTAACTAGAGGCCCAGTGTGTAAAATCACACAAGACCCCAGGCCTGCCATGCCGTCGTGGGAGCGGGACTCCCAGACTCCACTGCACCACCATGGGAGTGGCACCCCAGACCTGCTGTACCACGAGACCCATCAATGCACTGGTTGTTATGGCATTACGGCCACAGGCCTTTTATAATACAGATGTTTTGAACATCTGGTAGATTGCTTGTCTCCATTTTGCTTAGTTATTTTTCTAGTTTTGTTCCTTCATTTGGGACAGATTTCTTTGTCTCCTCATTTTGGCTGCCTCCTGTTTTTTTTTTTTTGTTTTGTTGTGTTTTTTTTTTTTTTTTTTTTGTGTGTGTGTGTGTGTGTGTGTGTGTGTGTGTGTGTGTGTTTAAGATCTGTTTCATCTCCCGGGCTTGGTAGAGTGGCCTTGTGTTGTAGGTGTTTTGTGGGGTCCAGTGGCACTGTCCCCTTGTTCACCTCAGCTGGACACTCCAGGTACACTCTCCTCTGTGGACCATGTACACCCTCTTCTTGCAGTGAGCCTGTTTGTTTTTGGCATGTCAGTGGGAAGGATTTACCCACAGGCTAATCCACTGCAAGTACTGGCTGCCACCATCGTGGAGGATCAGCTGTGCAGGGGCTCACCACAAGGAGCAGGACTTACTTCAGCAGGGTCCTGGTACCTGCTGAGTCTGCCCCTGGAGTGTGTCACTTGTGGAGGTTAATGCATGGTGCTTCAATGTCGCCTGAAGCTGCCCACTGGGTGCACTGGCTCTGGGGCTTCCTGGGAGGTGCAGACCACATTTAGTTGTCACCTATGTCTTGCCCAGGGCCATCTGGCATGAGCTACACAGGTACCTGATAGTTTTGCTGGGCTTGAAGTTGTCCAAGAGAGGCCAAGCTGCAAACTGAGGCTGGCTGCTGCAAGTGCTGAACCTGGGGCCACTTAGAAAGTCATGGGGCATCCTGAGGCTAGATGTTGCTTGTTGAGAGATTTTATGAAAGTCACAGCAAGAGCCAAAATAGGTCGTTTGTATGGAAAAGCCACCGGAAAGTGTCTGGGTGGGCCTGCAGGTTGGGTGGGCGAGGTCTGTGGGGATCATCAATATGGGGCTAACAGTGTTAGCCAGGTTGATGGAGACTCAGTTACAGGGCCTGCCTATGGTCTCTGTAGGGAAAGGGCTCAGAAGAGTCACAATGGCTTCTGTCAGAACTTCTGGCTGGTAGAAAGCTGCCCCTCCAGCCCACATTATAATGCCAGACAATTCAGTTTCTTCCCATATATTCCTGATGCTTTTCCAGCTGCTGTACCAGTGCTGGAACTCAGAGTGAGTGAGACCAACTAAGTCCATGCACAGCCTTCAAGAGGAATTTCCTGGGACTCCAGCAGCGCTCCATTTCACTCAGCCCCAATCCTTAGTTCTTACAGTCAGCAGTAATGAGACTTCCCTTCCTGGCCCTGGAACTCTGGGCTGGAGAGCCTAGTGTGGAGCTGAGACCCCTAACTCCTCAGGGGTTCCCTCCACAATGGAGATACTCCTCCCAATTTTCATCTGTCACATGTAGGTGTAAGACCAGCCCTTTTTGTGTCTCTGCCCCTCATACAAATATTAAAGTGGCTTCTTCTTTATATCCTTAGTTGTAGGACTTCTTTTTGGCAGCTTTTAGGCAGTTAGAATTTTGGTTATTCTGTAGTTTAGTTGTAATTTTGATATGTCAAAATATTTTCAACAGCTTATCCCCATAAAAACTAAAAAAATTCCTCCCTCTATGTTTCCTTTATACTTTCCTCTTACTTCTACTAAAGCAACCATTACATTACATTTTTAATTTTTTTTTAGAATTTTGGCAGCCTTAGAAGACAAGACCAGAGCAGCAACAACAGTCAAGTTGTGTATTATGGTTGCTTAAACTGATGTAATGACAGTGTTGGTAGAAATGTGTGGAAGAAGATAAAATTGATGAGATTTGGTAGTTTCATTAATCATAGGAAATCAAGGTGAAGTCCAGATAAAAGATGAAATCTAGACTTCTGACTTAGACAACCTGATGGATGGTGACTTTAGAAGTTGCAGATAGGGGGTTCTAGAGGAATAGAAGCTTTGGGAGGAAATAAATTAGTTCAGTGTTTCACATGAATATCTATGTGGATCCAGAAGTATATGTTCTGTAGGCAGATAGATGCACAAATCTGTGGTCTGGTTAGAGATGTGCTGAAAATCAGGCCTTATAATATTCATTAACTTGTCTTTATTTAGCTATGGATGCTTGGATACAGTTTCCATCAGAAAATTAGCTTCAATTACATGCATAAAAGACTGTCTTAGACTTCTGCAATTCTCATTAGTACAGTACTCTCAATAAATCTTTGATAATTGGTTACGTAAATGTATTATTTTTCAATAACATATTTTATTTCCTTTTTCTTGTCATATTGCATTAGCTAGAACTTCCAGTATTATGTTGAATAGGAGAGATGAGAGAGGACATCTGTGGGGTTTTAAAAGAAATATTTGTCCATAACTATAGAATATGCTATCATGATCTAATGTAATTTTGTAGTGATGTTGCCTTAACATTAGGATAATATTGTAGTAGTTGTTCTCTAATACTCATTCTCCCCTTCTTTCATTGTAATAGTATTTCAGCTGCATATATGCTCTCCTAGAATAATGACTACTTATCCTAGCTCCCAGGTAACTGGACATTGGATGTATGCCAAAATGTGAGGCAGCTTTTAGGGGTTTTTCACAGAGTTGATTAATCCATATCCCTCCCTCAATTCTTCTCTTTCCTTTTTTCATTTCTGTATTCTAGAATGAGGATGCTACCATTTTGGACTATAGTATATGATGGCAAGGGTGAAACTATAGCCTGAAAGGAGTCAGAGAGCTTTGTTGGAACTGAACCACCACATTACTTCTGGACTGCCAGCCTGCTGTGACTTCTGTACGGGATTGAAAAAAACCTGCTTTGTATAAGCCACTTTTTTTTTAAACTTTCTGTCAGTATAATCCTAACTAATAGAGTAGACAACAAAGTCAGTGGTAGCCCACCCATTTCATGTCACTTCATTTTCTTACTCTATTTCTATGAAACTGTTTTTTCATACTCTTGTCCAAAGAGAAGTCTCAAAACAGTACACAACCAGCTGATTGTCCTTGTGTTCCCAAAGCCCAGTGCTATGAGAAACTTGTGCACAGGTTATCATGGGAGCCCTGAGATGAGGATATCTAAATGGGAAGAAACTGGACAAAGGCCCTTCTGGGTGATAGAAACTTCAAGTAGAAAGCCATAGAGTTAATGAGTTTCAAGGCTTTTGGCACTGCTGAGTATAATTTGTGCAGCTGAGGTTGAAGTTGAAAAGGTAGGCAGGAGCCTGATGCCAAAAGGTCTCTTCTGCTATGCTGAGGATCCTGTCTCTCTCATGATGCCTTGGAACATTTTTTTCCTAAAAAACAAGAAGAAGTGGAGACTATCTTGGCCATCTACTTTACTTCTATAAGCAGAGCAGTTAAAGCAGCCTCATATCTATTGGTACAAGTTGGGGAAACTGAGGACTAAGACAATTCTAAGGAGGTGGTGTTGGAAAAAGAAAATATCAAAGTCAACCGTACAAATAAGAGGCTCCAGGAAGATTGACTTCCAAAAGCTGTCTCCTTTCCAATTATCACAAGACCTAAAATTCTACCATCAGTGGCATATTTATTAATTCTTATTAATAATGTTTTAGAATTAATATAAGAAACAGGGACACTTACTAGGAAGTAAAATCATTTACTTCCAAGGTTTACAGTTATCTGAAACTGGAGGAGGGGCATGTGACATTGGAGCCTCATCAGAATTTGAGGAACAGACATGATAGAAGGTAAACAAGACCAGGGAGGAAAAGAGCTGACTGGAATAGCAAGTTGCCTGCCAGAGCAGCAGGTATATGTTGGGTGTTGAGAAATCATTGGGCCACTGCTCCCTCCCTCATCTTCCTCACAACTGTTTGTGCAGACAATTTGATTGGGCAGGGAGGGGGCTGTCCCAGAAGGCTGTGAAGGAGAGTTGTCTGATCAGGGAGAGAACAGCATGCTAAGAGTTGGAAAGCACACCATGTTGGCTGCTGGACGTGACTTTTCCTTGCCATCACTGCTATTACATGTATGTTCCCCAGTGCAGGCTCAGCCTCATTTGCCAAATGAGGGGATTGGAAGACTGTTGGCCTCCTGCCCATTGGGGTACCTGCTGGGAGAATTTTGCACATGCTGCTACGTTCTCAGTGGCACCAGGGCTCCCTTTAACATTCTTAATTACCCTGAAATTCAGCCACATGGCCCTTCTGCTTGTCTGGACAGTACTTGATAGCAGCTGGTATTAGAAACCTGCTGTTCTCTCAGAGCCCTCAAGTCCCATCTTTACTAATGAGGAAGGTCCTCCCAAATCACAGAAAAATGTGTATCTATGTGTGCATGTTTGTGGGCACATATGTATAGCTGGATTTACATATGTGCCTCTTGCAAGGTTCCAGGCAAAGATCTACATGCATATATATATGAGGGGAAGCTGGAGGGGGTGCAGATCTTCTCAGAAGAATTCTCTTGACTACTGATGATGATTTGAAGACACTGCTTTAAGTTTTCTAAAGTAACAAGAAATAATCTAATCTCAATGTGAAGACGCACAGAAATACTCTGGTAAATAATAATGGACTGTGTTCATTTTTCCTGAGAAGAGGCAACATTTTCAGAACATTATTCCTGAATATTAGGGCACAGTGGAAGGAAGTGAGGTTTAAGAAAATTTTTGAGTTGAGATAATTTTGCCCTCCCTGCCGTGACCTGCATGGCAAGGTCCAGGCTCTGAAGGAGGGACCAATGCACAAATGAAAATGCTATACAAGAAATATGAATTTAGAAGGCATTGGGGGCCAGGGGGAGCCTCTTTCTTGAAGAGACACACTGAAACCTGGCCTTATCTGTTTTTTATTCAGTTTTAGATACACATCTTGCCCTCAGTAAAGCATGGCAAGCATGTAGCAGACAGACAGTCTCAAAGGTCAGTAAAGATCAGTAAGGTCCAGTAAACATTTACTTGGAGGCTATCAGGTCAGGAGATTGCTTTGAGCCACCACTATCTCAACATGAACAATTGGTGCCTAGTGTAAGCCCTGCTAATGTTCAAGGTCCATCAGCCTCCTGCATTCCTTGGTACATGCTCATGACAGTGTTGGCATGCAGTGGCTTTCCACATCTCCCCCTTTTTGTTTTCTTAACAAATCTTCAAAAATGTATGCCATCTGTAGGGCTTGAGTCCTTTTAAGGCTCTTCATTCCACATCTGCAGACATCCCCCAGGTCATCTCCAGACTATTTGTCATCTGTTTCATTCTCCTCCCATTCCTTATCTTCAGTGTGTTGCTTGGGGCTACTGCTATCTGTGGCAGGAGTAGTCGTCTGTCTGTGGCTACAGGTACAGGGTGAGGCTCCAGGTGCAAGATCCTCATTAGTCTGGTCAGTTCCTCTCTTTGATCCTTGTTGAAGTTTAATGTTCCTAGCAGAAATTCAAATTGGCTTGGAGGAGTTTTCTGGAAATACACAAGCATAATCTTGACCAAAGGTTAATAAAGGGTTGGGACCTGTTCATGAACCAGACTCAGGATCCTTCCATTTGATCAAGCCTTTTTTCTTTGGCTTATTATGACACCAGTGTAATTCCATTGGTGTCTTGCCATCAACATTACAAGTGAAAAAATTTAAAGTTATTAAAGCTTGGTGTAGTCTACCTACAGGGGATTTCTCCAGCATCACTATTTCCCCTTTTTGTTTTTCAAGTTGGGATTTTAGCCACTGATGTTGGTATTCTATAATTGCCTGTCCTTGGGAATTGTATGGTATTCCTGTAATGTGCTGAATTTTCTATTTTTTTTATATAGAATTGTTGAAAATGACAGCTTGGGTATGCAGGTCCATTATCAGTTTTAATAATTTTTGGAATTTTCATGATGGCAAAAGCAACTAGGCAATGATTAATGACCTGTTTCATCATTTATCTTGTAGATGCAGTGGCCCATAGGACCTTTGAAAAGGTATCTACAGAGACATGCAATGCCCCAAGGCATCCAAAAGGAGTATAATGTGTTACATCCATTTGCCAGATATGGTCCCTTATCAATCCCCAAGGGTTAATTCCTGTGTTAGGCCCTTGAGGCAGATGTAACATACAAGTGGGACATTCCTTGATAATCTGTTTTACCTGCTGTGGAGTGATTGAGAATTGTTTAGACATTTTGGCAGGCTGCTGTAAAAGCTGATGAGATTCTGTGGCTTGTTGTAATAAAGCAACTAACTGATTGGTATATGCATTTCCTTTTGTTAAAGGACCAGGCAGGGTGATATGAGCCCTGATATGAGTAATATAAAAGGAATATTGTCTTTGCTGTACAATTTGCTGTACCTGTTTAAATAGTATAAATAGACTTTGGTCACTGAGCCATTTTAATTGAGCAGTTTCAACTCTATTTACCAGGCCAGCAGCATAGGCAGGATCAGAAATAATATTAAGAGGCTCTTGGAAATCCTGTAACACAGCCTTGATAGCTTCTAATTCAATCCTTTGTACAGAAGTGTGAATGGTCTGGATGACTTGGTCTGAATTTACTGTATGATAAGCAGCTTTACCATTAGATGAACCATCAGTAAAAACAGTTAATGTTCCAGGAATAGGTTCCTGTCTAGTATTTTTTGGTATAATAATAGGGGTGTAATATAAAAATTGTAGTAACTTATTTTTTAGTAAGTGACAACTAAGTTCCCCTGAATATTCACTTATTTTAATTTGCCAATTAAAATCAGTCTGAAATAAGGTTCATTTTCTAACTTCATTTGTCCTTGGGTGTGGACAGCAAATGACACTAATTGTATTTCTGCTATCAGTTTCCCTGAGTACATTGACATAAGCTATTTACCCTCTGTTTAGGGAGGCAAAATGCAAATTATTTACTTTTAAGTGTCCTTAGTTTAGGGAAGATAGGGTTTACTAGATGGTCCCAAACTACTTGGCATCTAAATTTTCTAGAATTTAGATGATTGCAAACTGCTGTTTTATGCTATATTTGCCATCTCACTGCTTGAGTGATGCAAGCTATGAAATCAGAAAATGATTCCATAGGTCCCTGCATACACTTAATAAAAGCTTTCTCAGGATTCTCTAAATATATTGAATAAATTTGTCATTTTTCCCATAGAGATTTTTAGATAAGGTCTTAACTAATTAATGTTATCTAATACTTTTTAAAGTTATTTAAGGTCTTAAGGCAATCCTTTCATATTTCTACCTTTTGAGGACTAATACATTGATTTTCAATTACAGATCCTAGATATTTGAAGGGTGTTTCTTTCTGTACCTTTTCTGGAACAATCTTTTAAGCTCCATTTAGGGAATTTCTTTTTTAATTGGGTAAACATTGCTAAAGTCTGCTTTTCCTGTGGGCTTACCATAAATTGCTACATTAAAGACTTTCATTTTCTTTTAAACAGAACAACCAACTTGGTTGCCTTTCAGAAAAACAGGTAGGAGAGAGACATGCTGGCCAATATTGCAATGCATGCATTTCAAATAAAAATAACTTTCTTTTTACTTATGGTGTCTCATTAATGGTGAGATTTAATGCTTGAATAATAACTTTTAGTTTATTTTGTAAATAGTAGTGGAATAGGCTTTTAAATTTCTTCTTCATTAAGTTTAAATTTACTTTTATACAACATTCTTTTTGGCTAGTGTTCATTTGCATATGTATGACAATTTTATTTTGGACTTTACTAGAACCAGTTGCTTATAAAATATTGGCTTCACATATAAATGAGTTTATATGAGACCTTGATTATATTATGAAAATCTAACTTATTAAGTAATTAAAGTATGCACTTTTTATTGAAAGAGCAAAGTAAGCAAACCTGTACATTTGACCCATGAAGTATAGATGCCACCCCATCCCTCAGCCAATCTGAAGAGCAGGCTGGGTAGATGTATGAAGCATTATGTACCCTCCCGTTTTAAAATTCCGTTGCTGAATATTCTGGCTTCCTGCCAAGCTTAGAGGCTGAAACCTCTATAACATTTAAAATACACATATATATAAGTAGAACACAGTTATTAATTTTTATTTGTCAAAGCTTCCCACATTATTTCAAATATATTAGATCAGCCTAATGTAGTTCAAAAATATTTCTTTTAAGAAGAGAGAATAAATCCTTGAATAATTCCAGGGCCCTTGAAATGTCCCAAAGCTATCTTTCGGTTAAAGTCTTAAAATTTAACTTGGAAAGATTGTCAGATATATGTAACCCAAAGATTATATTACACACTTTTTGTAATTATTCTAAAAGACATTAATTAAATTTAAACCGGTTTTAATATTAAAAATTTGGTTCAGACCATACAATTAATCCTTTTTCTTAAAAAAAAAATTAGGCCAATAAAATATTATATCCTAGGTTGAAATTTTACCACATGTAGTACACAGACACACATGCATATAAAGACTACAATATATTTTGAACTATTAATTTTTCCAGAGAAAATGCAAGAATTATTTTTTCAAAAATGAATTTCCATACTTCATGCATTTTGTTATCACAACCATATAATTTCTCCCAATTTAGTTTGAACTTTTAATTTTTAGAAGCCTCAAATTTTAGGTGGCAAGTTAAATACTTAGCATTTCTTGGATTAGTAATATATTTATATTTTAATCTTGTTTCCCAAACCCAGCCTGTATATTTTTCTTGTGTCATTTTCACCATCTTCCAAAGAAAAACAGTCTTGAGCCTATTCTATAGCATCTGTGAAGAGATGAGGCTTAGGCCAAGAGGTCACCCAAAATCAGGTGGGGTACGCCTTCTCTTAAGCTACCCTTTTCCTCTTCATGGGTATAGAAGTCCCAGACGCATCCCTAAATTATGAGAAATGCCTCATCTATCCAAATTTCAAATGATGGACTGGGAAACAAAAACATGGTGAAAATGAGACTTTTAATAACACTCCCTATAGAGGGCGTCCATTTTACAGGATCACCAAGAGACCTAGCAATAAATGGGCTGGGCCTTTTTCAGTTTTCTCCCTTTGTCTCGGGGAATCTTTCTAGGACCTGCGCTATCGGCCATGTGTACCGCTTATAGCTTATATTCTATCTCCCCACCCCCACATTCTGTTTGCTCTGGGGAAATTCAGTAATGGCCTGGCCACATACTAGTTCTTTTCTATGAAGATAAATCAAAGGCATGCTTAATAGACTAACAGTAAACAAAACAAATTAAACCAAACAACAAAGACAGATAAAAATAACAAACAACAGACAAGCATGCATAACACACAGACAAGACTTAATAAATCAGAGTTCTTTTCATGGATCTTTCAGATGTTTTACATGGCCTGGCACTTAGAGCCAGATGCGGCCCAGAGGGTTCCCAGGTGGGGTCCCAGTGAACACCCACAAAAACAGCCTGTTGTTTACAGATTTCATCATATTCTGCTCTCCATAGCGTTGACCGGCGTCTAAAGTCACTTTAGCTAAAACCCGCCAGTCCCAAGGCGTCATATGGTGATTCTCAGACAGAGCATTAAGGAGCCTTTTGTAAATGGACTGTTAGCCCATTTTCTCTAGTTGATGAGCCTCCTCACACCAGAGGCTGAGGATCGGGGGCTTTACAGGCTCTGCCTTAGGAGGAAGAGGGGGAGGTTGCAAATCCTCCTGGCATTCTGCAGGCTTTTGATCCTCAATATGAAGTGGGCAATATACAGCTCAAACAAGAGCCCACATAGTGAAAGATGACAAGGGCACTCGTTTTCCTTGAGCCTGATTTCTCCTTAAATTCCTATCTACTTGTTTCCAGAGATCAAGGTCTAATGGTCTAGCATCAGGGAACCAAGGATTATACTCAATGATAATATGCAAAAACTGTAAGAGAATGCTTTCTGACACTTTAATTCCTTTATCCTGGAGCATACAAGCTAAAAGTCTACAATGTTTTTGCCTTTTACTTGAATTCTTACCCATTATAACCTGGCTGATTCCAGAAACGTCCCCGTCCACTTACAGTCGTGACTCCGAGGCCGGCACAGGCTTTGTGCACCAGTGAGTTTCCACCTTTCCCGTGAGTTCCCACTTTTCCTTTTCACCCTCTCCAATCTGGGACATCCCTCTCACAATCCAGGACTGCTGGCTCCTAACCGCTCACCTGCCTGCCTGCCTGCCTGATAGCCCCTAACCACTCTGCTTGCCAGCCTACTTGTCCCAAACTGCCCCCCCCCACTGGCCTGCTTGCCCTAAACTGGCCCTCACTGCCAGGCTGATTGCCCCCAACTGCCCCCCATTGCTGGCCTGCTTGCCCCCGACTGCCCTCCCCTCCTGGCCTGATCACCCCTAACGGCCTCTGCCTTGGCCCCCGCCACCATGGCTTTGTCTGGGAGGTCTCCCAGTCTAATTAGCATATTACCCTTTATTACCCTTTTATTAGTGTGTGTGTGTGTATATATATATATAATTAGAGAGGAAGGGAGAGGGGAGATATCAATGATAGAGAATCATGGATCAGCTGCCTCCTGCACACCCCTTACTGGAGATTGAGCCCACAACCCAGGCATGTGCCCCTGACCAGAATTGAACTCAGGACCCTGCAGTCTGCAGGTTGACACTCTATCCACTGAGCCAAACCAGCCAGGGCACCACCAGTCACTTTTAGAACGTAGTATTGCTTCTAGAAGAAACCCCGTGCCACCTTCCCCATCCAGCTGCCTGCCCCACCCAGTCATCTGCACACTGCTGTTTCAGACACTTCATGGGAATGGGACCATACACAATGGATGTTTTGTGACCGGCTCCCTCACTTGGGTGTCTACCTCGGAGTGGTGGGTTGCAGGGTCCTATGTGACTGATATTAGTCATTTGAGTAGCGGCCGCACCATTTCCATTCTGACAGCAGTGTGTGAGGGCTCGGATTTGTCCACATCCTTGCCAACACTTGCTATCATCTAACTTTTGGTTCTAGCCTCCAAGGTGACCTCGGGGTCCTGCCTAACCATTGCTCTCTAGAGCAACAATCTATTCTTTTCAATTCAGTTTTAAAAGTGCAAGTTGTTTAAAATGTCTGCACAAACATCCCTATTGGTAAGTTCTCGCTGCTCAGGATCCACTGTGACACAGCTTGCAGGGGCTAAGTCTGTCCCAGGACCACCTCACCCCCCTGCTGCCTGGTCCTGTCTGGTACTGGGGAGGGCCTGCGGAGGGCACTGGGGGCACCAGCCAACCCTCTGCAGGGCTGGCCATAAGCTGTGTTGGGCTTTGGGAGCCGAGGGAGGAAGAGCGAGGTCCAGGAGCAGCTTTGGGGTCATGCCTGTAGTGGTGGCTGTGCTGCTTCCTGCAGGCCGAGGTGAGCCGTGCCGGGGGGGAAGGGGGGGGTAGAGGGGGCGCCTTCTCTGAATGAAACCGTCAGAGCTGAGGAGCTCCTGGGTGCCAGTCTGCGGGCTCCACTGTGCCCACCGTCCTGGCTTCTACACCTCAGAAGGCAAAGGTCCGATCAGCAAAAATGAAAACTTTAAAGAGGTGATGTGGGCTCCACCTCAGAGTGGCTCAGACACGGTTCATGGTCCCACGTGGGACTCAGACACCAGAGGGTGTGGGCAGTGGACATGTGGGCCCGGCATGGCCCTCTGGCAGGGCCTGAGTGCAGGGAGGAGCTGGAGCTTTGTTGGGAGAGAAAGTCCATGGGGCTGAAGGCTCCCTCTTCAAACACTGATCGCTGGTCACCGTCTGGCCCCCAACTCCCATCCACCGGGCCCTCCTCACAAAGTAAAGGGCACCAGGCGAGGCCTCTTTCTGGCCATCCCCACGGACCTGTTGGCTCTCCTGAGTCTGTGGGGGCAGATTGTGGTGCTCCCCGCTGGGCAGCGCAGCCACAGCTACAGCCCTGAGGCCAGACTCTGGGCTCAGAGCTGGGGTTCCCAGTGCCGCAGGCCTCTGATCTGCAGCCCCCCTGGTCCACAGCCCCCTGGTACATAACCCCCCTGATCTGCAGCCCCCCCACTCTGCAGCCCCCTGTACAGTGATGCTGAGCTCATTGTGAATGTGTCATTATTCCAGGCCCGAGAGTGTGCTGGCCACTCGGGGGCTGATGGTGCTGGGAGCCTGCGGCTGCTCAGGTCCCTGCTGTTTGGTGGTCACATTCCGGCATTTGGGCTAATTTGCATATTTCTCTAATATATATTAGAGGCCTGGTGCACAAAAATTTGTGCACTTGGCGGGGGGGGGGGTCCCTCAGCCCGGCCTGTGCCCTCTCGCAGTCTGGGACCCCTCGGGGGATGTCCACCTGCTGGCTTAGGCCTGCTCCTGGGAGGATCAGGCCTAAGCTGGCAGTCAGACATCCCTCTGGTAGCCCGGGAGCCCTTGGGGGATGTCCACTTGCCAGCAGGGAGCAGGCCTAAGCTGCAGTCAGACATCCTTACTGCTGCTAAGGAGGCGGGAGAGGCTCCCGCCACCACCGCTGTGCTGGCAGCCATCAGCCTGGCTTGTGGCTGAGCAGAGCTCCCCCTGTGGAGCACAGTGACCACCAGGGGGCAGCTCCTGCATTGAGCATCTGCCCCCTGGTGATCAGTGTGTGTCATAGTGACCAGTCATTCCCAGTCGTTCTGCTGTTAGGGTCAATTTGCATATTACCCTTTTATTATATGGGATAGAGGCCTGGTGCACAGGTGGGGGCCGGCTGGTTTGCCCTGAAAGGTGTCCCGGATCAGGGTGGGGGTTCCACTGGGGTGGCAGGCCAGCCTGGGTGAGGAGCTGAAGGCTGTTTTCAGGCTGGCCACACCCCCTTCAGGGTGGGGGTCCCCACTAGGGTGCCTGGCCAGCCTGGGTGAGGGATTGATGGCTGTTTGCAGGCTGGCCATGCCCCCCAGGGACCCAAGCTCCCAGCCTCTCCTTTTTTTCTTTTTTTCTCCCCTGGGATTTATTTATCTTCTTTAATTGAAACTTTGTAGCTTTGAGCAGAGCCAGGCCAGCCAGGCAGGCAGGAAGCTTGGCTCCCTCCATCGCCGGGGGCAACCCAAGCCTCCTGCTCGCTCCAGCTCCATGGCCACTGCCATCTTAGTTGGGTTAATTTGCATACTTGCTCCTGACTGGCTGGTGGGCATGGCTTGTGGGTGTGGCTTGAGTGTAGTGGAGGGATGGTTAATTTGCATGTTTCTCTTTTATTATATAGGATGTTTGAATATGTTGCTAAAAACTGTCATTGAAAAAAATAATGGCAAAAAGGTAAACCAATAATAATAGGTAGGGAAGTTACAAAGTTTCTGAAATCTCACAATGTGCTGTGACTATTGTCCCAATAGTGAAGAGTAACTGACCTGCTAATTTAGTAGGTGACCACTCTCTTGAAACCCCTGGGAGATCTCTTTCTAACTTTTCCTCTTGCAACACTAGGATTAAAAAGCCAATTAGAGGAGAAAGACAGATAGGTAGGAGTTCTGCCCATTCAATATGATTGAGTGAGTGAGTGAGTGACTGAGTCTCCCTTCTATTGGTTTAAGGAATTTAACAAAACCTACATTAACTATCAATAAATAGTGTGGTACTATGCTAGGCACTGACCTCAAAATGCTTAGAGGAGGAGCCGTCCCAGAAAACTAGTACGCACTGGGGTCGTTGCATGTGAAGTATGCTCTTGATGATCCCAAGGGGACATTCAATAAAACTAGAAATTAAGGATGGCTTTATGGAGAAGGGAAAAACTTTTGTTGAGTTTGTTTTTCTCAGAGTGTATAAGGAAAAGTAGGAGTTAACTTGATGAAGGGGAATTTTATCAAAGTTGGTTAATTTATATCTATAAATATGATGCCAATGTAACTGTCATTATTGATTACATGTAGAATTTCTACAGGACATTACTTCAAAATTGTTTCCTGGACAGATTAATGTAATGTTTAGCTCATAGTACCAAATAGCACTGAGATTGCAGTTATCAAGAACAATGAATTTGTAAAATATAATGGGATCTAGGATAGTTCTTTTAAGTAATTCACTAGTGTTTGTGTTTATATCTTAAGTTGGTAGAACACAAGGTCTAACCATATAACTTCTAATTTAAAAATTGGTTATAAGATTGAGAGAAAATGTCAAGAATTATCCTTGAAAATGTTATTGAAAAATATTTTTAAAGTTTGCACAAATTAACCAAGTTAGACTATTAACAAAGAATGAGAAATGTTGCATGTGTGTGAGCAGTGTATGTATGTTTAGGAGGAGATGATTCACAAAAGCATGCTAAATTATCCTTAGATAAGTATATTAAAGAAGAATCAAAATTACAATCTCAGTCTGTTCATAAAATGATGGCAATGAAAACTATTTACCAAAACTTAGAGGATGTGGCCAAAGCTCTAATTTGAAGTAAGTTCAAGCCTAAAATAATTTAGTTATAAAAAATGTATAATCATTATTGTCAAATAGCTAGACAACTTAAATCAACCTCAGAAAAGCAGAAGAAATAAAATAGTAAAATTAGCAACATAAATAAATTAATTATAACAGAGAAAAAATCAGTAGAGAAAATTTTAATCAAAAATATAAAATGTATCATATTTAGAATAAATAAGATATAAAGCTACATATGTATAAATGTGGCATTTTAACGAGAACACTATTTGAAAAAACTTCATGCTACTTTGAAAAAGACAATAAATTGGGAAATCTCTAGGGTTTTTATAAATTACCAAAAGTGATTTAAACAAAAACAGACATTTTAAACAGATGAAATAATATGGCAAAATTTTCAAAGAATTATTATGGAATTTTCTATCAGATAAAAGTTTTAGGGACAGATAGTTTTACTGATGAGTTCTTTAAAACATCTAATTTATATAATATAACACTAATACAAACATCTTATCTATAATTAATGTAAAATTCTAAGGAGCATTCTCATTTGTGGATGTGAATATAAAAAAATCTAAATAAAACACTAATAAATAAATGATAAATAAAATAAACATCTATATATATATAAAAGCCTAAGCAGCCATTATGACTGATCGACCAAATAACTGGTCGACTGGTCTCTATGGCGCTCACTGACCACCAGGGGGCAGACGCTCAGTGCAGGAGCTGCCCCCTGGTGGTCAGTGCGCTCCCATAGCCAACCTCCTGTGGTTTCATCCCCCTGGCTGGTTGTCCCCGATCAGCCCCGATGGGGACTGGGCAAGATGGCCCCGATCGCCCTGATCGCCGGCCAGGCTGAGGGACCCCATTGGTGCACAAATCCATGCACCAGGCATCCTGTGTTCATATAAGATCTTTGGGTAATATTTTTCCAGCTCCCCCTCCCTGCTTCCCTCTGAGATTCATCAGTCTATTCCATGTTTTCATGCCTGTTCATTGAGCATCTGCTCCCTGATGGTTGGTGGTCATCATAGCTACCGGTTGAACAGTTGAATGGTGGCTTAGGCTTTTATATATATAGATGGCATAAAAAGGTGGTCTAGTTGTTTTTTCACGTATCTGTCCAATTTTCCCAGCACTATTTATTGAATAGACTATCTTCTAAAAAGTATTATTATTTTTTATTGATTTCAGAGAAAGGAAGGGAGAGGGAGAGAGAGATAAACACATCAATGATTAGAAATAATCATCTATCAGCTGTCTACTGCAACCCCCCAGTGGGGATCAAGCTTGCAACCTGGGCATATGCCCTGACTGGGAATTCAACTGGTGACCTCTTTGTTCCTGGGTCTATACTCAACCATTGCACCACACTGGCTGGGATAAATAACTATCTGTAATCCATTGTTTTTTCCTGCTTTGTCAAACATTAATTGACTATAAGAGTGTGGATTTATTCTGGGCTCACTATTCTGTTTCATTTACATACATGTGTGTTTTAAGGTCAGTACCATGCTGTTTTGATTACTATGGCCTTATAGTATACTAGTAGTTTGATTTCAGGTAGCATGATTCCTCTAACTTTGTTCTTTTTTCTCAAGATTGCTATTACTATTCGGGGTCTTTTGTGGTTCCATGTAAATCTTTGAAATGTTTGTTCTAGAAATACACCATTGGTATTTTGACAGGAATTACATTGATTGTGTAGTATGGACATTTTAATGATGTTAAGTTTTTCTATCCATGAACATGGCATGTGCTCCCACTTATTTGTATTTTCCTCAATTTCTTTCTTCAGTGTCTTATACTTTTCAGAATACAGGTCTTTTATATCCTTGGTTAAAGTTATTCCTAGGTATTTTATTCTTTTTGAAGCAATTGTGAATGGGATTGGTTTTTTAGTTGCCCTTTCTGATAGTTCATTATTAGTGTATAAAAATGCTACTGTTTTCTGAATATTTATTTTGGATCCTGCTACTATACTGAATTCATTTATCATTTATAGTAGGTTTTTGGTGGAATCTTTAGGATTCTCTATGTACAATACCATGTAATCTGCAAATAATGATAGTTTTAATTTCTCCTTTCCAATCTGCTACGATTCCCTGTCTTGGAAGGGTGGCCTTATATTGTAGGTGACCCATGGGGACCAGTGTTACAGCCTCCCTGATCACCAGACTGGGTGCTCTAATGATATCCCTTGTGCATGTTGCATGGGTCCTCCTGTTGTAATTGAGTCTTGATTGCTATTGGCCCATTTGTACATGGGATCAACCTTCGGGCTCGCTGACCGTGAGTCTCAACCCCCAACACAGCGTGCAGGCTGCTGTGAGGTGCCGAGCACACCAAGTGGTTTCACCTCAGCAGCGATGTGCTGCCAACACCTCCCTGTGGCTGTGCTGCTTGTGGAGCTTATTGGACCCTGCTCTGCTGTTGTCTGAAGCTGGCCTCTGGCTGTATTATTTCTGGGCCTCTTCAGAGGCACTGTGGTGAAGGCCAATGTCGGATGCTGTCTGTGCTTGGCCCTAAACAGCCTTTTGGAGCTATCAACAGTCCACAACTTGTGGCTCCCTCTTCTAGGCCTGGGTTCATGTCGAAAGGACCAAGCTGTACACAACATCTGCTTTTACTAGCCACAGGCTCTGGAGAAGGTCAGACAGAGACTCACAGCACCCAAGGTCCACCTCTGCTGAAGGTTGTCTGTTAGTCTCAGTCACTTAATGAGCCTCTGGATGTAGATAGGGTGTAAGCTCCACAGGGTGTGGTGAGAGGGATTCCAATGGGTGGGGCCATTGCTTCCCCCAGGCTAATGCTGCGTGGAGGGGGCAGCCCTGCCTGAGAAAGACAGCTTCTGCAGTATGAGGGAATGACAGCACAGCGATCCAGGCGGCTGTCCTCTCAGTTCTTTACCCCGAGCCACCAGCCCCAAACTCTCATGCAGCTCTAGTCCACTATGCCCTCCCTCTGCTGGAGCATTTTGTGGCTGCAAACAAAATGTTGTGTGTTGACCCTTTAAGAGGGTGCCTGTGTTTCTAGCCACCCACTCTCTCCTGGCAGACAGAAACCCCTCTGCTTTTCATAATGCCAGGCATTATGTGGGCACCTTACTGGTTCTGGTGCTCCAGGCTGGGGATCCTGGCTTGTAATATAGATGCCAGACTTCTCAGAGGGAAGCCCGTGGCCAAGATATTTCTTCGGAACTTTGGCTCTGCCTGTGGGAGCCTGGCCAGACTGCTCGCACCTCTGCACTTCCTTCCTACCAGTCTTAATGTAGCCTCCTCGGTAAGGTCATTTTGAGCCTTCTCTCCAGCTGGCCTTCAATTGGTTATTCAGGATGAATTTTCCATATTTTATTGTAATTCCAGTTTGGTCCTGGGAGAAGGTTAGTGTACCTTTTACCTAATCTGTTACCATCTTGGAACTGGATACTAATTTTCTTGAAAGTGATTTGATAATAGTTATCAAGAACTATAGAGAAGTTCCTACCATCAGTCCTGATAAAAATATATCCTCCAAAAATTATGAAAAATGCCTGAAAAGATTATGTGTAAGAGTATTATCAGTTTATGTATAATATATAATGTATAATAGAAGCAATCTAAATATTCACAATAAGGATGAGTTTGGAATAATTATGGTATGTATATATGAGGTAACATTATAAGGCCATTACAAATCATGTTTGCATAAAGTAATTTCTGACATGGGAGAATACTCATGATATAATCTCTCTGTGTCTCTCCTCAAATAATAAAATAAAATTTTCCACAACACACAGCTTCTAATAATTAATTCTCATACATAATAATTAATTCACATCCAATGTTTAAAACATTTTGGACTCATGTTAACCTTCTAACCCTTTCTCTAGTCAAGAGGAGTCTCCTTAAAACCAACTGCTATTCATCTACCCAACACAGCTCAGAAACAAAATTCACCAATACATTGTTTTCATGAGGCTCCCCTGGTTGCTATGCCATCACAAAGCACTGTGGAATTCCAAACACCCAACTCTTTGAATTAAAAACACAGTAATTTTATGAAATTTTTGTTCAGATTTGAGACAATGGTTCTATAGTAACTCACACATCTTCAGAGTTAGGGTAGTATTATGTCAAGTATTTCAGGGAATGATCTTTTTTTTTTATCTCACAAGAAAAGGAATATTTAAGGTGGTTTTGTGATTTCCCCTTCAAACTTTCATAGCTAAAATTTAGTTTTACTCTGAAATATTCAAAATATATACTTTTAAAGCTAAGTAAACCAAATGAAAAAAAATGATCTACCTAAATCTGGCTCCATATCTATATGAGTTTCAGAAATAAGAAAGGCTCTCTGTGTTCATTAAACATTGAGCACAGATCTAGGCATAGGAAGAGGAGCATGAACATTCAGAGGGATTTGTCCATGTTTTCTCTTTCAAACGTCACTACTTTTTACCCAGCACTGACCTGTGGATGAGAAGGGCTGTAGCTTTCAGGAGCTCTGAGCTTGACCAATCACTGGCCCTTGAAAATTCTCCGTGGGCTGTCTAATCAGACACATCAGAACAAGTTTAACCTCAGAGGAGAAGGCTCTAGGCCAGGTTCTGGATATGGTTGGGACTCAAACAAAGAGGACTGAGTATGGAAATCACTTCTGACATATAATTCTCATTTCTTCCCATTTGCCTATTTCTTTAGTCCTTTGTATCAATACACAAAATTTTCAAACAGATCTTGAGTTGGGGAAGGGAAGAAACTATATATTTATTCAAAATTATAAAATAAAATTTGAAAATCAGAATGAAAGAAAAAGGCAATACAAACTTGCCAGCCATATCATAGTTTCTCTAACAAAGATGCATATTTAGTCCTGACAAAAATAAAATATAATCAGGAATATTTCTTTCTTTATTTATGCTTTCTGTCTGACTGAGATTCTTAAAATTTTAGAAAATGAATAAAAATGTAAAAATAATTTTAAAATAATTTTTATTTTTTCATGAGATTTATAATTCAATATTTTTTGTGCTTCTGCTTCTTCCTAGCTTCTATTTCTATCTCTATCTCTATCTCTATCTATCTCTATCTCTATCTCTATCTCTATCTATCTCTTCTCTATCCCTATCTCTATCTTGGACAAGGAACTTGAATTTCAAAGCAAATGAAGTTGCTGTCCTCTTTTTTTGACACCCTTTTTGGAGAAAAACTGTTAGGAATCTTGAAATAACACCTCCCATTCCCTTAATGTTCAGTGGAACACATTGTATTATTGTTGGTAATGCTTACTGCTATAACAAACAAAACCCGAAATTATTTAAAGGTCAAACATGAGAGTTTACTTTTCTCTCAGATAAAACTGGTTGACTTACAGCTCTCATCCAAATGGTGAGTCAAGGATCCAGATCTCTTCTACCTATTACTCCATCATCAACACTTGACTTCCCAAACTGCCATTAATCTGTGTCAAGCTAGTAGAAGAGGAAAAATGATAAAGAATGGTATATGGGAGATATTTTTAGGGTCAGGCCTTGAAGTGAAGCCCATCACTTATGTTCAAATTCCACTGGCTAGAGTTCAGTCACATGACCATGTCCAGGAGAAAAGGAAAGTGGGGAGTAGAGTCTAGCTATGTGACAAGGAAGAAGAGAATACAGTCTTAGCGAACAGTTAGCCAGTCTATGTTTTCTCAACTGAAAAATTCTACTTGCTTAGAATGACATTTTGATTTATAAGAAAATCATTTGCATTGGAGCACAGTCGAGAGATACAACTCAACTATTACCAACATGTGAATCATAGCAGAGTGAATCATATACAACGGAAGAGTGTCTCACTAAGTACAAATATTTCTATGCATCCATTTCAAGCAAAATAAATTAAGGGCAAGTTCTAATGATGATTTCATGAGCATCTGGAGACGCATGTTTGGGGACTCAAACTACCCAGCAAAAGAGGAGGGTGTAATGATGAGGCAGAGGAACATCGTTCTGGTCAGAAGTTAACAACCTGCAGGAAAAAACTAGATAGTTGGGATTTTGTTTTAGCCATTGTGCTAGCTAATATGGAGAGATGTTGACAATCATTATTATTATAGCACAGTAGTGACAGCATTCCCGGGGTTAAAAATGGGAAGCCTGAGCAAAGCTGTGTGTATTTGTTCCAAAACCTATACTATTTCCTGCTATAATTTTGTTCAATTGGGCAAATGGATTTATAAGTTATAGTCTCTAAGACTAAAATAATTTCATTTAGGGCATTTCCACACTTGTACAATAAATGTTTGATAAACACATTTCTTTTCTTCTGAAATTGAATTTTAACCTTTCATTTGCTGTTGCTGGTGGTCCACACAAATACAGATAAAAGCATTGATCTGGCAAGCAAACAGATTAGCTCTTAAAAGAGGGTAGTTTGGATTGACAGGTGATGGTGATTAGGTGCAAGTCTAATGAATACTGTATATAACCATCAGAAGTGAGAAAGTTGCAACCCCGGGCTCTCACCTGCCCACTTCTAGCAGGAAGGACTGCTTAAATCTTCCTTCCCTTTTAGGGCTCGAAGGCTGAAGCCATCCTTAGGAAATAATGCCCAAAGTTATCTAGATGGTTGGGGGTTACTGATACCTAGATGGTGCTTTGAGATAGGCAGAAGTTGTTAGGAGAAACCTTGATTCAACAGATAGCATCAGAAGTGAGGTTGGTTTCAACTACAACTGCCTGTGAGGCAACAGACATAAACAGCCTCAGCCAAGCAGCAAAGTGGGTCCCCCAGGGATGCTATCCCATCAAGGGTATTACCCAGAGATTTCACTCCATTGGAAAGAACCCAGATTCTGGTCACTCTGGCAAGATGACATCTAATCTAATGTATGGTGAGTTTATTTGCCCAGAAATTAGTTTGCTGGCTTTTAGGGACTTGGACTTGATCTGAGTTCAAACATTTTGGAGGAGAATGTCCCAGTTTGGATTCTATCCAGTGACCTCAATATGGAGTTAGAACTCCCTGCTTCCTCGTCCTGAACACCAGCAGCTTGATCCATGTGCTCTTTCTCTAGCCTAGTCAAGGCAGGGGTCTGTTAGTGAATAGCTCAGTACTGTCTATCAGATATCTCAACTGCCTAGCAATAGCCATATTGGGGTAGGTTCCTTTGATTTTTAAGAGTCATCTATATAACTCCTCCAGTATGAGATGATCTCATTATAAAAATCTCTCTGTTTTCAAAGTAATATTTTCTTTAAGAGATTCAGGTCACAGCCCAAATTCCCAGCGTTATTTCACCTCTGGGTATATTTGAAGGAAGCTATTATGTCCAGTGGTCAAGCTTCATATCTTACCTCATTGAGAAGATAATAAAATACTTGCAGTTGGAATCTATTGGTCATTTAAATGATCACTGAAATTACAGATGAAATAGGCCCCTGGGCCATCCAGGTTCTCATGCTAGCCAGAGTATGTGTATTTCCTCTTTTTTAACATTCCATAAAAGCATCTTACACTGGGTGAGATCATAATGATTTCTTGGCCATTTGTGGCAAGTTCAAACTATTCCAAATGAACTAAATTTGTGCCTGATTCCCATCTGGAAGATTCTTGAAATGGATCAGTCTGAAAGACAATGTCTTTTCCTTCATCCCCCCCATCTCTGCCTGGAAGTGGTACAGGGCCATATCATCATGGACTCTGACAAAAGAAATGAGGGTGGTTCCCCTGGTCATATTTGTCAAGCAGGAACATGTGAATTATTGGTTGAGGTCTGGAGGCATATTCTTGGAAAGTCAAAATATTTATGACATTTTCAATGTTATATTTTCATTTTGTGCTTTAAAAAACACATATGAGAATACTCTGGAGCATCTGTGAGACATTCTCCTCACTGAGTACTGCCATGTGATTCCAGGGCCCCAACTGCATTTGCTTTATGGAGAGTAGCACACTTTAATTATTTTGCTCATGAGAAAAAGGCTCAGGTAGAATTTATTTGCACCCTAGTGAAGAGCAAAGGACATCAATGTGTGCTGAAGGAGTGGTGGTTTCTCAGAATTTTCACTGAGAGAACTCCTGGGTGGATGGAGTCATTGTACAGCATAAGGCGCAGAGATAGTACAGGACCAGACCCGGGCACCACAGCACTGGGCACCATGCTCATGTTCACATGTGAGCAACAGCTAACTTTATCACACGGCCACAGGTCCTGCTACATTAGTAGTGACCATTCCAATATTTATTTTAGGTCTAGTTTCACTTTATTTGTAAATTAATTTTGACAGTAGTGTATAAGGGCTATATACGTAAGGAGTTTATGCCTAGATTGAAAGGAATTAAAGTCAGCACAGGGCTTCATGAGAGTTATTTTATCAAAAGAGACATCCATACATTATACAAGTTGAAGAAATATTGATGCATAGGATTACCTTTGGTCTTTCTTTGAGTGTCTAAACTCATTCCGTTTACCTCTCCAAAGGATTTCCACAGAAAGTGCCGTTTCCTAATTTTAGCAACTTGTGAGGCCAAAGGATTGGACTATACTGGACCATATTTAAAAAGAAGAAAACTTTATTTTATTTAATTTGCACTTTTTCTGCAAGATGTTCTGGCCACATTGATAAAACAACACCTCATATGGAGATCTCTAAGCAATTGTTCATAAATATTGTGGACTAACAAAAACAGGTGAGTAGCACCTACTTTTCCTAGATGCTTTCTGCTGTCCTCTGCTGAGAAGAAGTCACACTGTAGCTGCTGCTGAATTTTTTATAATGACCTGTTTCATAGAAAGTGTTCAAAAATTAAACTGAATAAAAGAATGAACTCAGGTCAACGACAAGAAGCCATTAAACACGAAATCAATATTAGCAATTATTTGATCAAAGAATAACGTATTGGGATGGAAGACATCCCCTAGAACAGTGATGGCGAACCTATGACACGCGTGTCAGAGGTGACATGCGAACTCATTTTTTGGTTGATTTTTCTTTGTTAAATGGCATTTAAATATATAAAATAAATATCAAAAATATAAGTCTTTGTTTTACTATGGTTGCAAATATCAAAAAATTTCTATATGTGACATGGCACCAGAGTTAAGTTAGGGATTTTCAAAATGCTGACACGCCGAGCTCAAAAGGTTTGCCATCACTGCTCTAGGACTTTGGAAAGTTCCCTGATACACAGCCTATTGACTGAGGTGCTAGGTGCCTGGTGAATATGAAGTTCCTCCTTTCATGCTATGGAAGCAGAAGAAATCCAGTCTGCTAGTCCTCTAGACAAATGCTTGTTTGTTCTCTGCTGGTAGCTGGTAACCCCATGACATGTTAGAGTAGTTGGGTTGGGAGGGAGTAAACCACCTGGATACCTATCTAGGCCACAGAATAAAGCAATGAGAAGAAAAGTCCGCAGGGAGCTGTTGGGAAAGAATTATGGCTACAACACAGAGTGCGGAGGGAGGGGGAAGACAGGTAGTAAAGAAGCTGTTGAAGGTTGTATTAACTCACCCCTATTGTGTGCTGTCTTGCTTGGGTCTCAGTGAGGATATAAAGAATTAATTGATACTGGGATGCCAGGGACAGGCCTGCTCATCTGGTTTCTCCCAGCTCTCAAAGAGCCATGATGTATAGGATGGTTTCTTACAAAGAAATTTCTTCTCTTCAACTGAGCACTCAGCTCTGAGTGGTAGAGGGCATTCCCCCAGGGAGTGGGTGCTGGTGAGCCCTGAATGATGAGGCTACATTTGAATTGCATTTTCATCTGACAGGGAACAGATAGAGTTTTATCTCCAGCTTGGAGAATTCACTTTTGGACAAGTCACTTTTCCTTTTTATAAATCAATGTTCTCGCCTGTAAAATAAAGACAGTGATGCTCCTTCTTCTTGGAGCAATTATTGGGATACATCTGTCCCTAAGTTACTTTCAGCATTATGGGAGAAAGGAGCTTATGCAGTTCTTCACTGTTCAGTTTATGGGCTATGTATATCTGCATTCTTTGGCTATCCCCCTTGTCATCACCTACCTCTGGAAATATTACTAAATGGGGTTTTCCCTTTAATATATCTCAAATACGCATACATTTTCTCATTTCAAAAGAATAGACTTGATGTTAGAATAAGTATGAAGTTAACGTCTTCTTTCTTCCACTTACCATGGGACTTTTGCTGTGTGATTAGTCTCACTGAGTTTCTATTATCTCATCTGTAGATTGGGATAATTTAAAGCACCTCCTGGGATTGCTGAGAGTAATAGGCGTGGATGCAGTTTAAGGACTACAAAGGGCCACTCACATGCCAGGCACCAAGAGCGGACAGTTCATGGGACAAAATTACTCTTTGGGGCCATCAAATCAGGACACCTTCATGTCATAAAGGGCTTTGTGACATCAGCTATTCTGACCCCTTGGTTCTATGCTCTCTGACGTTCCCCATTCAGAGTTTTCCAGGTGGGAAGCTTGAAAGCATTGGGGATGCCCAGTAATGTCAGTCTCACACTTTTCATTACTTAAATAGTGACAACTTCCCTGCACATTTAGTGCTAAGGCTTAAACTGAAGACAAACATGAGACTCTAGCAGTGGTTCTCAACCTTCCTAATGCAGTTCTCAACCCTTTAATACAGTTCCTTATGTTGTGGTGACCCCCCAACCATAAAATTATTTTCGTTGCTACTTCATAACTGTAATTTTGCTACTGTTATGAATTGTAATGTAAATATCTGATATGCAGGATGTATTACCCACAGGTTGAGAACCGCTGTGAGTCTATGGGCATAGTTAACATTTTTTTCCCTCTGCCTCAATAACACCTGAAACTTGCCTCAATTATAACATTTACTGCCCTGACTCATAATTATTGACCTGTTTGCCTCTCCTGTTGAGCCACACAGTTTTCTAAGGGAACGTAGAGTGTTCATTTGTAATGCCCTGAGCTTCTCATAGTGTCGGGTGCAGAGTATGTGTCTAATGCCAGATAAAGTATTTCTACTAGAATTTCATCTCTTCCATGCACCTCACCCACAAGCACCCCTCCCACACTGGCAATTTAGACATATGTCCTCTTCTGACTGAAGTCAGTCCCCAGATGCTCCCATACATCTGATCATTCTCCACACTTGAGTGATGACTTTCACCTGGGACTGTTGATGAACTCATATGGAGTTCACACCCTGATGATGAGTTTCATTAGCCTGTGGATCTGCTATCTGGGCATTTCTGAGAAAACCGGTAAAAGTGTTACATGTGTAAAAATAGGAAGAAAGGCAAAAAAGACAAGAAAAGGAAAAAAAAGATAGGCCCAGAGGACAGTGGGAGCATTGTAGAGGGCAAGATTTTAAAATTGCTCAACAATAAGAAGGTTAAATAAAATCTATAGAAACAAAACTTTGTTGGTAGAATTTAGCTCAGCTTGTGGACTAATGTTTCCCAAAGTACATTTCACAGAGCCAATTCCATTGTTATTAATAGATATAAACTTTAAAAAAGTGATTTTTAAAAATAAGTTTATGAGATTGTATCCTATATCCTATATAATAAAAGGCTAATATGCAAATTGTCCCTTCGGGAGTTTGACCTACCGGGAGTTTGACCACTTACTATGACGTGTGCTGACCACCAGAGGGCGGCATGGAATGAGGGAAGGCCCTGGCCTGCAGCCCCAATTGGCCCTGATCACCGGCCAGGCCTAGGGACCCTACCCATGCATGAATTTCCTGCACTGGGCCTCTAGTATTATATAAAGTTAAATAGATTTTCTTACCGGAATACCTAATAGCCTTTTATATGATGATGCAGTTTAGACATCTTTAAGAAGAAATAATCACATTGCTTTGGACAATTTTTGATGACCCTTCATTGGAGAATTTCATGGAATTTAGTATTCCTTAGAACACATTTTGGGAAATGTGGCCATAGAGACATGGATTTGAATTTTATTAAGGCATTGACAGTTGGTTCCCATAGTAACATGGACCTAACAATAGTGTAATTAGGTGGGCTCTTGCTTGATTAAACCACTGTCCTGAAAGGATTTGATTAATAGCTGGACATATTGTTTCTAGGGTTCTGCTCCAGACTTTTCAATGCCCTATCTTGGTCAAGTCATTCAAACATAAAGAATTTCACACTTTTCTTTTAAAAAAATGCTAAAAATAGAAGCAGATGCAACAAACAATAGTTTGTAATTCCCAAGGCTTTTAGCTGTCCAAAGTCATTATGAGTTAACTAGAGGCCCGGTGCACGAATTCATGAATGGGGGAGGGAGGAGAAGGAACTGTAGGAGGTTGACTGGTGGCTCCCAGGAGGAAGCCAGCCCTTGGCCCCCCAGGAAAGAGGCCACATCCGTTGCTACCCACCCCTGGTTCCCTGTCCCAGCCTGGGGACCGAAGGCCCCAGCGAGGTCAGGAGAGGAGGCGACGGTCGCTGGGCTGGGTACAGAAGGAACAGACACTAGACACCGGACACTGGACTCCAACGCCACCCCACCACCATATGTTTCCCTGCTTCTCCCCCTGCTCCTTCCCTTGCCACCGGTCTGTGGTGGGTGAGTGGCTCCCAGAGAAGGGAGAGGACAGGAGTGAAACAAACCCTTGTGTCGAGGGCTGACTTTCAATAGATTGCAGAGAGGGAGCTGCTCTGCTATGTACAAAACCCCGACCCAGAAGCAGGTTGTCTATGAATGGTTTAGCCCAGGGGCCAATGGGGGCCAGCAACTGGGGGAGGGACTGTGGGCAGTTGGCCATCCATGAGAGTTTGGCTGTGGGAATGCACTGACCACAAGGGGCAGCTCCTGCATTGATCATCTGGCCCCTGGTGGTCAGTGTGCATCATAGCAAGTGGTCAACCGGTCGTTCCGGTCATTCAGTCATAATGGTTGCATAGGCTTTTATATATATAAATAGTACAAGATGGTTACCAAAACATATACCTAACCAAAAGCATACTGAATCATTTAGTGTTATCCAATCAAGAAAGATAACAATCCAATTGCCTTTTGGCCTAGCAGACCCCACATTTTAGTGGACACATTAATAAACTAAAATGTTTCTATAGAAGAATAATCAAGATGATGTGTCTGGAAGCCATATAATAGAATAAAAAATTTTTAAAAATCGAGAATGTTCATCCTCAAAAATAAAAAGCTTAGAAGGAGGATATACTATATATTTTAAATATTTGAACTTTTGCATGAGGACAGGGGAGTGTTATGGGCAGAATTGTATTCTCCTCCCAAATTTATATGTTGAAGCCTTAACTCCCAGTATCTCAGAATGTGACAGCATTTGGAGGCAGAGCGTTTAAGAAGGGAATTAAATTAAGATGAGGTCCTTATAATGGGCCCTTATTCAAAATGACTGGTGCCCTTGTAAGAAGAGGAGATTAAGACATAGACACACAGAGAAGGAAGAAAGACCCTCTGAAACCTGGAGAGAGGCACTGCCTACAAGCCAAGGAGAGTCCTCAGAAGAAACAACTCTGCTGACACCTTGATCTCGGCCTTCTGGTCTCCAAAATTGTGAGAAAATAAATGTCTGTTACCTAAGTCTCCCCATCTGCGGTCTCCACTGAGCCAGGAGCATGTTGAATAAAAGGACAGCGTTATTCTCTGGATTAGTGGAAGGAAGAACTAAGACCAACATGTGGGGAAACTGGCTCAACTAGGAAGTGGGTGGTTTGACAAAGTGGTAAGTTTCACAGTCACTGGAAGTGTCCACACAGAGACTGGCTGGCCACCCATTAGGGCTGTTGCAGGGAAGATACCTGAACTGGGCAGGAGGAACCCTAGGAGGCGCTGGAAGACTTTTCTCTGGGTGTCTGGGTCTCTGGGAGTGGAAAGGAGCTTATGAAACACCCAGATGATTAACCAGGCATGGTTCCCTCCTAGCAGCACCCAGAGATGGCAAAGCCTATGCTGCCCACCTTTCCAGGCTGTGAGATTCCCTGGACCAGGGCCACTTCAGAACCATTTCTTTGTCTGTGACATTTGAAGCACCATTGTATGTAGTGTGTGAGTAATTTATGCTCATCAGGTTCAGTGTTTCAGAGCAAAGGCAGATAAATGGACAAGTGTAAGTGCAGGTTGGAACGGCCTTGATGTGGTAGCAGTGAAATCTACATGAAATAAGATCTCCCAACCTGTGAATTTGGGTGTGGTTTGCTTGAAAAATCGAGATGCTACCTTATTTATACCAGAGGCCTTCCAGAAGGCCTGGGTTTCTTGTTTAGCATTTGTTTTCAGGGGGATGCTATGGTTCAGGGCAGGGTGGCACCCTGAGGGATGATGAGGCAAGACTGACACAAAGTCTGTTCAGCGAGACCACAGGCACAAATGGGGGAGGCGTTGCCCTCCTGGTGAATTTGGCTCTGCAGGCAGAGTAGGTGCCTTCCACATCACTAAGCCAGTTAGAAATGAGACCCTTGAAACTTAAGGATGAATGATTCAAGAACAAGGAAGCGAGGAGGGGAAGAGGAGAGAGAAGGTGGCACCAGTTATGGGCAAAAGAGTAGGACAGTCTGCCTAGGCCACGTGGCTGACAGCCTGCCTGGCACTTGTTTTGACTTCTCCGACTGCACAAGCGGCGCATGCAGATGATTTTACATCTCACAGCAAAATATGCAACAGCGACGTGCTAAGTAATGCAAATAAAAATATGCTTTCCCCCCTCCAAACAAATCTCCTCATGCATTGCAATGATCCGTGGCCTGGTGAGAGGTAGGGACAGAGACCGCCAGGAACTGGTCACTCAGGTGTAAACCACTCTCTGGAGTCAATATGCATGTTATGGGGGGTCAGTTTCAGCTGCATGGGATTGCTCGCTATTCTTTGGACATAGCAAGCGTTTTGATTTCACTCATTCATGCAAGCATGAGAGCATTGTTCATCTGATTCACTCAGCATATTGTGCACCAACTGGGATCCAGGGACAGCCAGGCATGGAAGACGGCGCCGTGAAGGACACTGAGATAAGCCGTATTAATCTCTTGGCTTTGGGAGTTCATAGTTTCTCTGCTTTTGCTCATGCATGTCCCTCAGCCCGAAGCGTTCTTCACTCTCCTTTCTCCCTATGGGTCATTCCCATGCCTTGAGAGTCAGCTTAGAGCACTTCCTTTCTCTTAGTCAGCATTTCTTCCCATCCTGAGAATTCACCACCCCTTTTCCAGTGCTCCAAGAGCAGGTGCTTCTCTTCTGAAGTGGCACAGCAGGATTCAATAAAAGAGCCGGCTGCCACCTTCATCCCCCCCCGCCCCCGCCCCCAAACTTATAGGACCAGATATTTCCTAGTTCTTGGGAAATTCTAACAGGAGGAAGAAATTAGTGGCCTAAGCCTCATCAAAGGGAGGTTTATAAATAAAGTTGTAATTTCTATATTGAACATATATTTTGGCTTGCCCGGTCGGTATGGCTCAGTGGTTGAACATCCACCTCTGAGCCCGGAGGTCATGGGTCGATTCCTAGTCAGGGCACATGCTGGGGTCACGGGCTCGATTTCCAGTGTGGAGTGTGCAGGAGGTAGCCGACCCATAATTCTCTCTCATCATTGATGTTTCTCTCTCTCTCTCTCTCTCTCTCTCTCTGAAATCAATAAAAATATATTTAAAAATTTTATAAAAAAGAAAATATATTTTGGCTCAAATATAGCTGCAGGGCTCCAGTGTGTCTTTCTCAAAACTTCTCACTGAACTAGACTAATAGAAGGAATTATACTACATTCTTCACCAGGGTGGTATGGTATGGTGGCTAAGAGTGTGGAATATTTGGCTGCTTCCTAATACTAGCTCTGCCTTTTATTAAATGTGTCACTTCAGGGAAGTTATTTAATATATTCGTGTCCAGGTTTCCCCATCTTTAAATAGGGGTAATAATAGAGCACATTGTATAGGGTTGGTGTGAGGATTAAATGTGTTAATACGTGCAATTACCTGGAACCCTGTATGGCACTGAATACATATTCAAGAGATTCTCATTATTAGTTATTTTTCTCCGAGTGAAACATTTTCTACCTGCAGTTTACTGTGGGCTTGTATTACACTACTGATTTATCAAAAGCAGTGGCTAAATGCTTTATCAAAAGCAGTGGCTCAGTTTTACAAAAAGCCACCGCTGAGATTAGATTCTTGAAATCCTCTTCGTGTTATTGAAGAGTAAGTCATTTGGAGTCAGATCTTGGGACTTGAGTTTCAATATTTTTCCCTATTGAGTGTCTCACCTGGGAGAGGCTACTCAGCCTCCCTAATTTTCTCTTTCCGAAACTTAAAAGGAGAGGCAGGCACCGCCCTGTGAGGCTGCTGTGATGCTTCCATGAGGTGAGGCTGAGCTAAGTAAATAACAAATAAAAGTTCCCAGCATCCTGTGCGACAGTCTTCGTAAATGCTGTTTCATTCTTTTATTTAAACACAAAAGCCTTCATGGCCACTGAGTCGGATACACCTGGGATGAGCCCTGGACATTTTGATAGTGTTGAGAGTCAGTAACTTAGATAGTGGCTTTCAATGTGCCAGATGTGATCTCTCTCTCTCTCACAAACACACACACACACACACACACACACACACACACACACACACACAGAAAGAGAGAGAGAGAGAGAGAGAGAGAGAGAGAGAGAGAGAGAGAGATCTAAATATCACATCTTGTACCCTTCACAACTGTCCGATGGGGTACTTCTATTTGATCCCTTTCTAAGGTGAGAGAGCAGCGAGGCCTGCTTGTGGTTGGGGGCTGCATTAGGCCTGCTCCTCTGCCTTCCACACACTGTTCTAATAGTTTTTCCTTGAGGACTGAGTCTTCTCCCCAAAGCTCAGTTGGGGGCCGGCCTCTGCCGGTGATCATGCACCACGTCATTCTTGATCTCGGGCAGAGCCTTGTGTCATGCTTTTGTGCTGAGTGGTTGATCTCTGACCCCATCCTTTGCCCTGCTCTGCTTCCAAACACCCCCCTCCCCCCCAGGATGTGTCTCTGGTGCTAAGGATTGTACAAACGGTGCTCTGTGACCACCATGCCTTAGCCAGTCTGTCTCTACGGTCAAATGGGTCCCCCTCCAGTGTCCCCTGCACTAAAGGACATGCCGTTCTCCAGCTCCCCTCACTCCTAGCCTAGAGGCTCAGGCTTCTGGCTGAGTCCACAGCATGTTGCAGCCCTAGGAGTGACAGGCTCAATGCTGGCATTGCGTCCTCCAGGTGCGAGGGTTCCATTTTGTGCACTAATGGACCAAAAGTGACCAAAGTCATCTGGAGGTTCTTAGTCCCATGAATAAAACTATATCCAGAAGGTATTCATAGAAAGGAGAGATGCATTAGCCCAGCCAGTGTGGCTCAGTGGTTGAGTATCAACCCAGGAACCAAAAAGTCATTGGTTCGCCCTAACCAGTTTGGCTCAGTGGATAGAGCGTCGGCCAGCATCCCGGGTTCGATTCCGGTCAAGGGCATGTACCTTGGTTGCGGGCACATCCCCAGTGGGAGGTGTGCAGGAGGCAGCTGATTGATGTTTCTCTCCTATCGATGTTTCTAACTCTCTATCTCCCTCCCTTTCTCTCTGTAAAATATCAATAAAATATATATTTTTTAAAAAGTCATTGGTTCAATTCCTGGTCAGGGCACATGTTCAGGTTGGGGGTTGGGGCTTGATCCCCAGTAGGGAACATGCAGGGGGCAGCTGATCAATGATTCTCTCTCATCATGGATGTTTCTGTCTCTCTCTCCCTCTCCCTTCCTCTCGCTTTAAAAAAAAAATTAAAAGAAGAAGAAGAGCTGCATTATGTTGGGGAACAAATGACCCTGGAAATGAGCACAGGCGATCACAGAGCCTTGTGTTTGAGTCCTTCAGGCGGCTCTGAGATGGAGTTGCCTGCGGATGGGAAAGGTGGGAGCAGCGGCTGAGACACCCCATTTTGGCTAATGAACCTGGATCGTCAGGTGAAAGAGGGCACCTGATCAAGGACAAGGCTCTCCCTGCAGGAGACTGTATCACCGGGAGAGTCACAGGGTGCGTGCCTGCTGCCTGTGGACCACCAAGTCCACACTTGGTGTCCTTTGTTTATTTTCCCATCAGCGTGTATCCCTCTGGGCCCTCTTTCACCTCCGCACTCCTCTCCTGAGTGTGGATTTGCATGGTAATCAGCCTGGGGAGCGGTCAGGAGTCAGGGTCGAGCAAGGGGGAGCGACTGGATGCAATGGTGCAGGGAGCAGTGAAGGTGGAGCCTGTCCGGCATCCAGCGAAGCATCTTTTGCCGAGACCTTCCCCTTGTCCTACTTAGAGGCCCCTTTCCTGGATCAGAGCAAAGCGCAGCTTCCTGACCGTTCATTCCACGGCCACTGGGCCGACAAAGCGAGGCCAATGCGGTCCAACTGGGACGAGGCCCAAGGTCGGTTCCTCCATTCTGCTGACCCTTGGAGCGACTTCACCTGCCCTGGGCCAAAGGGGTGGCGGTGGGGCCATCTCTCCCTCCTTTGGGCACAGCCAGCCCTGTATGCAGTGGCTGGGTCTGTGTTTGGGGGGTGGGGAGGAGATAAAATATAAATACCAGTTACAGGTCCCTGTCTGTTTTGTTTAAAAGTAGCATTTAAATTGGTAAAGAGTATCAAATAGCACTCCCACTGGCCACCACCCACTCCCCAGGGCCTGCCTTCTTCTCACTGTGGGACACAATGGATTCATTCATGAGAGACATTGCAGACAAATGCTGACATTGAATTTATTAGGGGTTTTCCAGGACTTCCAGCTAGTTTAAGATCTGAAAAGCTTGATAAATGTTAAGGACCCCTAGCACCCTAAAACGTATTCATCGTTCCAGAGATTAAAGTCAACATGTTTAAAAACAAACAAACAAAAACACCGAAAATGCCAGCTGCTCTGCAACAGGGCATTGGGAAGCCAATACAATTGGTCCTTCCCTCTCTGCCCAGCGCTCTGACTGCCACTGTGCGACATCAGGTGCGTGAGGGGAGGCCAGCTCCCTGACTGGTTCCTGTGTGTGTGTGTGCCTGTGTGTGTATGTGTGTGTGTGTGTGTGTGTGTGTGTGTGTGTGTATGTGTGGGGGGGCGGGGGGGGGGCTGAGGGAGAAAGCAGCATTGTCCCTCAGATTAACAGAACCAGAACGGCAGGGTTTCATGAATGACAGCCCAGCTTTTTAGCAAAAGGAAGACAGTCTGGCAGTAACAGAGAACATGACTAGAATGTGCTCGGCTAATTGGACGTGCGCGGTGTGTTCGAGGGGCGGGGCGTGGGGAGGAGGAGAGCAGACCCATATGGGGGGCGGGGGGGACTGGGTGCCTCAGGTCGGGCTGCTCGGGGCGCAGGCGGTGAAGGGCCCTTTCTGTAGATGTGAGCCCGCCAGGCCCGCCCTCCCCCTCGCTGCTAATTCAGCGGCCGAGTAGGGCTTCTTTGATGGAGGCTTTGAAGTTGTGGCTTTGAGATCACTCTTCCTCGGTGACCTTGACCAGCAGCGGAGAGGTTATGGGGAAGGGAAGGAGCAGAGGAAGGCGCTGGAGTTGGAAAAAGAAAACGGCGGGGGGGAGGGGGGGCAGGGGGAGGGGAAGACTGGCCTCAGACGTCTCTGCAGCTTCCTAGACTTTCCTGATCCCTCTGCAGCGTTGAAATATGATTGCAGTCTTTGCACCGCGGAGGAAAGCCACCATTTCTATGAAAAATTAGCTGCCTTCACAGGTCAAGCACATAGTTACATTAATGTCGTGTAGAACAATAAATCAACTTCGATCTCCAATGGAAAAAATGCTAATTGAGCTCAGCGATTCGCCGATTGTGCTTTCCCGGGATGGAAATCTGCTCTTTTATTGAATGCGAAGCCCTGGTTTGACAGCCTCGCTCAGGGTGCTTGCAGGCTCCCGGCGTTGCGGCGGAATTCTGATCGTGGTTTTAATATTCCGGGCAGCTCTGCCCTCTGATTTCACGCTTCCACATAATGAGAGCTGACACTGGAGATTAGGCGCAGACAGTTGGAATGCCAGGCCTTTGTTGCAGCGTGGACAGGAGCCAAGGCGGTCAGCCACGGCCAGGAGGGACCTGGGAAAGTCTTCAGGAGGAGAGGAGGGGCTGGGGGCGGGGGCGAGGAGGGACGGGAGGGGGATGGGGCAGAAAGGAGGGAAGGTGGTTTTGGGAAGGGCCCGGAACCAGAGGCGTTTGCAGAAAGCCATCTTGTTTCTGGGGTTCACATTTGAAGTGATTTTGATTTACTTAGGAAGTGGGTCGGTACAGGGAAATCCCACATTGGTTGCAGGGTTTTTGTAAGGGTGATGCTGAGACAGGCTCCCCTCCCGCTGCTCACTGGCCTGTCTGAGGAACAGTGGTGATTCCAGGTTGGAGGGAGAGCGCTCACACAAGGAAATGCGTTCCCCCTTGGCCTTAAAAAATCACTTAGTTCCAGGTGAGTAGACGGGAAATAAAACTAGATTTACGAGCCGGGCAGCCTGCTCCACCAGTGGCTGTGCGGCCACAGAGGAAGTCTCACCGTCCAACTGCCTTGATCTCAGCAAATTGTTTCCTGATTCCAGGGATCCAGCAAAGTGCCATGGTTGCCTCTAAACTGTGGAGCAGCTTGTGCTCAGATGCTGCTCATGTTGCAAAGGAGGGAGCTCCTGGAACAGTGGCGCAACTTCACCCCAAAGAACGACGGTGATCCAGGCTGCAGAGGGCACAGTAATACTCTCCAGAGATTGCGTTTGCTCCCAGGGAAAACCAATTGAGTAGAAATAACAAATGCCCTTCTTGCTAACTATGTCATTAATAATCACTGCACTTTGCATTTTTATGGGATTCCAGGACTCTAGAGCCTTTATGAATATTCATAGGGGAAGTCTGAGAGGAGAGGGGAGCCAACCCATTCTGGATGCAGGCAAGTGACTGAGGCCCAGAGCCCAGCAGGGGCCGAACCTCAGAGGGAAGGGGGAAGGTGGGTGGGTGAGATCAACCAATGAACCTGTGTGCATATATGCAGAACCTGTGGACACAGACAATGGGGTGGTGATGGCCTGAGTGGGGGAGGACAGGAGTGGACTGGAAGAGGTTTATGGGGGGAAAGGAGGACCTATGTAATGCTTTCAATAAAGATAAAACAAACAACAAAATGTTACACAGACCACAAAGCTGCAGTGCTGCCCTTGTCCCAAAACTGGCAGCTTTAGTCTGGCCCTCAGAGGAGCTGAACTATCATGCATCACTTTGGCCTGTTCCTATTCACCCCTCTTCCTGGCCTTGGGTAGGCCCCTGCCGTAGACACAGGTCTATCCATTCAACTAGTACTTACTGAACAATGAACTAGGCAATCTTTTCAAAAGAAGTATAAATTAGGACCCTCATGTAATAGATTATATATACATAAACATATATTATATATGTATAGACACATATATGCATATATCACCAATATTTTAATAAAAATGCAAAGGTCATATCACAGTGGTTAAAAGCATAGCTTACAATATAGTATATATATAAAAATAATGAAGAACGAGTCATAGAAATTTGCACACGAATCTCACTCAGTTCCTCTCTTACTGCTAGTGACCTTTAACAAGGTACTTAACTTTTCTCTAAACCTCAGTTTTCTTATCTGTGAAATGGGCAGTAAAATGAAGCAATCAATAGCTCAGTGCCTGACCCATAATAAGTGCTCAATAAATGCTATTATTGTTATTGTTGTTATTTTCACGTAGTTGTTGGGAGGATTCAGTGAGAATACACACACACACACACACACACACACACACACACACGCCTGGTCACAGCGAGCACGATAGCAGAATCACTGTGTGGAGCACCTTAGAACATGTATCCTGAAGGAGGCCTCTGTGCCTTCACGTAGTCTCCTTGAAGGTTCATGCTTGTCTCCAAGCTCACACGAAACTGCGCAAAGCTCTCTGGCGCTCTCCTTTAGGATGTGTGTGGACACGGCTGGCGCTCCTCCTGAAGTATTTCAAAGCGCCTGTTCATCCTCAGAGGGTGGAGCTGGAAGCTACACAGGTTACTCTGACGCTGAGTCTAACGCATATATTGGGCTGTTAGGCTGAAGGGATACTTTTGGGAAATAAATGAGCCTTTAAATGAATTAGCGGGTTTTCTTGTAGAAACGGAATTTGACCACAATTGCAAGAGGCTTGCTGAGCAAGGGGCCATCTTAGGACGGACAGGAGCCTCCAGGGAGCTTACTTAGCAGGGGCCACAGTCCTGACAGGCTTCCGGGAGAGGGGAAACCTCAGGCCAGGGTCACACTTACAACAGCTGCGCTGACAGAGTGCGGGGTGGTTGGGGGCAGGCACATCCCAAGAGCTCCTCAGAGTCTGCAGAAACCGGGCTCCTGACGTGCGCACTCCCACTTGGCTTGTGTGCAACTGCAGTGCAAGGTCAGCTCTTCACTTACTAACAACTGTTTGAGCAGCACCGGGCTTCTGGGAGGTACTGAGGGTTCAAAGTTACCAATCCCTGATCCCTGCCCTCAGGGCCCTCAAGGAAGGCAGCCAGGAGCCGTAGTGCCACCCCCACAGGTGGGTGCTGTGGGAGGGAGTCTGCGTGAGCAGGTCCCGGGGAGCCTGTTCACAGCTCCTGTTTCTGGTGAGCTTGTCCTAGAGGTGCTGGGAGCCATAGTTCTATGGCGCCTGCAAGTAACTGCCTGCCCTCCCTCTAGTTCTCTCTCGCTGTGCCTGGCCTCCCTGTGTGGAGAGCTGACCAAATCCAATCCGCCCTGAGCCCTGAGCCCTGAGCCCACCTCCCTGCCTGGGGCTGCTGGCAGCCGGAGGCCTCTCCTGAGCCCCTTCAGGAAGACCTGGGAAGTGGGTGCATCATCACTTCCGTTATCAGAAGGCTTGGGCTTAGCTTGTAGAGGCGCTTGTGTCCTTTAACTCCAATGTCTGAGTCTGCCCCAGGCCCTGAGCCAGGGCAGCTTGGGGGCCGCCCCGCACCCGCCTCCACAGCCGCCCGCGCTCAGGTGTAACCAGTGGTGCTGACCACCGGGAGAGCAGGCGAGCTGGGGGAGCAGCTCCTGCCTCTCAGGCGCTGGGACTCCTTTCCGGGAGCGAGGCAGCTGTGGTCGTATCAGGAATCATCCCGCACACACAGCACACCCGAAGGCAAGAAGCCGGGGAGGATGGACTGAAGGAGGGATGGGTGCTCTGTGCCTCATTGCCCTGCCTCTGCGCCATGGAGGCGGGAGCGCAGGCTGCGCCCACTCGCTGCCCTCCCAGCAGCAGATCCATTGCTCCTGCGCAGAGCTGTCCTGACCCTCCTGGCTGCTCATGGCAACAGCATCTCCCAGGAGGCCGGCTCTGGGCCTCAGAGTGCACTGCACACAGCTCGGGGTTTGTTAGAAGCACAGCATTTGTGCCCAATTTGCTAATTTAATTAGAATAAATGAAAGAGGTTACCCCGTACTTTTACCCTCCTCCTCATCTTGAGCATGTTTCCTGCAGGAAAGACAGGGGTGCCTGCGGGGAGGTCGGGTCTGCTGGCGCCCAGAGAGGGCAGCTCAGGTCAGTGCCCCTGAGTCCCCAAGGGAGAGCCTGGGGCAGTTCTGGGAAATGACAAGGGCGAAAACAGAGGCACATCGTGTCTGCGATTCCAATGGAGTTTAATTATAGTGAATTGAGAAAAGGCTGCATAATAATGTAGTCTTTTCATGGCTGAGTTTTAAGGTAGAGTCCTTCAGGCTCCTTCATCGCCTGTCCTGGCGGGACAATGAAATCAACATGCGGATCAGGACTTTTGTTTATCTCAGGACATATCCCTAGACCTAGAACAGGAGGCGCTCAACACATATTTCAGTTTAACATTTCTATTAACTACATAATAAGTTTCATAATTTTCCTTGTGTTTCCAGAGCCACAAAACTTTCGGCAATGTCCTAGCTGGTTTGGCTCGGTGGAAAGCATCGGCCTGGGGACTGAAAGGTCCTGGGTTCAATTCCAGTCAAGGACGCATGCCCAGGTTGCGGGCTCCATCCCCAGCAGGAAGCAGCCGATCAATGATTCTCTCTCATCATTGATGTTTCCATCTCTCCCTTTGCCTTCCTCTCTGAAATCAGTAAAACAAACAAACAAAACCCCAAAAAACTCTCTCTAATAAATCTCACCCAGCATTATTCATTAACACTGCCTTCAATATGCACTCAACATATGGGCAAATTCTCTTTTTGCACGTTTTGGTGAGCATTGCTCCGTCCTTCCTATCCTGCCTCAAGACCATACCCACCCCTAGATGTGCGCCTCATATCCCTGAGGGCAAGACCTTGTCCCATAGCATCTCCAAGGGTAGACCCTGCATCTCTCCATCCAGATCTCCATTTCCAAGCTGCATGCACAGGAATTTAAGCCAGTTTTACCAACTGCCTTGTGTTTGCAGACCTCCCAGATCTCTCAATAATGGGTATACATTTACAGAAGAAGGAAAAGTGAAAAGTTCAATGTGCAATGAGTCAAATTGACCTGTCCTACACTGGTCTCCTTCCCACCACCTGCAACCTCCCACCTCGCCATCCTTCTCTCTCCTTAGAAAGGTCTCAAGAAGCACCAGGGAAGCATTTTTAGGGTGCCACTTAGATTTGTGGAGCTGTGTTGATAGCAAGTGAGATCTCTCTCTCTCTCTCTCTCTCTCCCTTCCTCTCCCTCTCCTTGAACAACTAAGTGTTAGGTCCCCTAAGGAGGAATGCATGAGGCGAGAGTGGTGAGGGATCACGAATTTATTGGATCATCCGCACACCAGGTGGCTGAGCCTGGATGGCTCCAGCCCCCAGTGAGGGGAGTCAGGGGCTTTTAAAGGACTTTTGGCAGGCTTTTTTCTGGGTGGAGTCTTCTTTATGCAGACCCAGAGTGAAATGTGGTCTTCAGCAAAGGGAATGTCCATAGTGAAATGACTTGAAAAGCCAGTTCTTGGGGGAGGGGTATCAATTCAATTGCTCCATCAAACTAACAGTAAGTAGGTTCAGAAATGTACCTCAGCAACATTCCTTAATTTAAAAAATTTTAAAATTTATATCTTGATACTATATTAGATTGGATTTTTAGCTTCTTCATTTAAAGGTGTGTTTTTTTTTTAATTTGTTTGTTTTGTTTTGACATAATTTAAGATTTTCCCATATAGCCCTGACACTACTGGAGGCAGTAACTACTACTAGCTTCATTCCCTTTTAGTAATATGTAAATATTAGCATATGTGTATTCTATTATTTTTCTTTCTGCAAATACACATTATCCCTCGAATCACATTTTGCTCTACAACTGATCTTGCAGATTTTTCTTCAATATACACAGAGGAATGACCCCACTTTAAAACCACTACGGAGTATTCAAGAAAATGGATGCATCATGTATTTTTTTATTTCAAGAAAAATGATTTTAAGTATAATAATGTTACATGCAATAAACATTAAGCCCTGACCAGTTTGGCTCAGTGGATAGAGCCTCAGCCTGCGGACTGAAGGGTCCCAGGTTTGATTCCGGTCAAGGGCATTTACCTCGGTTGCGGGCACATCCCAAATAGGGGGTGTGCAGGAGGCAGCTGATTGATGTTTCTCTCTCATTGATGTTTCTAACTCTATTTCTCTCTTTTCCTCTCTGTAAAAAATCAATAAAAACAATAAAAATATATTTACATTAATATTTCAAGAAAAAAATATTTTAAATCTGATCCAATAAAGAGGGAATATGCTAATTGACCCTCACACCATCGCAAAGATGCCAGCACCCACAGCCAATAAGGAGGGAATATGCTAATTGACTGCCCTGCCCTCAAAGATGGTGGAGCCGGCGGCCACAAGATGGCGGCACCCACTGCCCTCAGCCACCCAGCCGCCCAAGGCCAGTCTGTGGCATAGGTAAGCCTCAGATGGCGGCAGCTCAGCCGCCCAGGGCCACCAAAGGCTCAGGTAACCAGGGCCGGCCGAGGCTTGCACTGCCGGCAGTGGCAGCAGCAGAGGTGTGATGGGTCACCTCCCACCTGATCTCTGGGTCACCTCCCACCCCTGAGGGCTCCTGGACTGTGAGAGGGGGCAGGCCAGTCTGAGGGAACCCCCCCTTCAGTGCATGAGTTTTCATGCACTGGGCCTCTAGTTAATAATATTACCAAAACTATACTAACATAGTATAATATCATAGAAGTTGTAGGAAATATTAAAAATTGGCAAATAACAGGATTACTTCTATTATATTCTAAAATATTTTTTTCCTCTGGCTCTATTTTTGTTTATCAATTTATGTTGTTCATTATATTCCACAAATGAGTGAGATCATGTAATATTTATCTTTCTCCAACTGGCTTATTTCACTTAGCATGATGCTCTCCAGTTCTATCCATGCTGTTGCAAATGGTAAGAATTCCTTCTTTTTTATAGCAGTGTAGTATTCCATTGTGTAGATGTACCACAGTCTTCTAATCCACTCATCTGCTGATGAGCACTTAGGCTGTTTCCAAATCTTAGCTATTGTAAACTGTGCTGCTATGAACATAGGGGTGCATATATCAATTCTGATTGGTGTTTCTGATTTCTTGGGCTATATTCCTAGAAGTGGTATTACTGGGTCAAATGGGAGATCCATTTTTAATTTTTTGAGGAAACTCCATACTGTTTTCCACAGTGGCTGCACCAGTCTGCATTCCCACCAGCAGTGCACAAGGGTTCCTTTTCTCCTCATCCTCACCAGCACTTGTTATGTGTTGATTTGTTGATGATAGCCATTCTGACAGGTGTGAGATGGTACCTCACTGTCGTTTTGATTTGCATTTCTTCGATGATTAGTGACTTTGAGCATGTTTTCATATGTCTCTTGGCTTTCTGAATGTTCTCTTTTGAAAAGTGTCTATTTAGGTCCTTTCCCCATTTTTCGATTGGGTTGTTTATCTTCCTTTTGTTAAGTTGTATGAGTTCCCTGTAAATGTTGGAGATTAAACCCTTACTGGTGATAACATTAGCAAATATGGTCTCCCATGCAGTGGGCTGTCTTGTTGTTTTGTTGATGGTTTCTTTTGCTGTGCAGAAGCTTCTAACTTTGATGTAGTCACATTTGTTTATTTTCTCTTTAGTTTCCATTGTCCTAGGAACTGTATCGGTAAAGATATTGCAATAACATATGTCTGATATTTTGCTGCCTGTGATTTCCTCTAATATTTTTATGGTTTCCCGTCTTATGCTTAAGACCTTTATCCCTTTTGAGGTTATTTTTGTGAATGGTGTAAGTTGATGGACTAGTTTCATTATTTTTTTTGCATGTATCTGTCCAATTTTCCCAACACCACTTATTAAAGAGACTATCTTGACTCCACTGTATGCTCTTGCCTCTTTTGTCAAATATTAATTGAACACAATGATTTGGGTCGACTTCTGGATTCTCTATTCTGTTCCATTAGTCTACATGTCCGTTCTTGTGCCAGTACCAGGCAGTTTTGAGAACAGTGGCTTTGTAATATAGCTTGATATCTGGTATTGAGATCCCTCCAACTTTGTTCTTCTTTCTCAGGATTGCTGCAGCTATTTGGGGGCTTATTTTTATTCCAGATGAATTTTTGGAGAGTTTGTTCTAGGTCTGTGAAATATGCCATTTGTATCTTAATGGGGAGTGCATTGAATCTACAGATTGCTTTGGGTAGTATGGACATTTTAATGATGTTGATTCTACCAATCCACGAACATGGTATATTCTTCCATTTGTTTATGTCTTCCTCTATCTCTTTTATCAACATCCTGTAGTTTTCTGAGTACAAGTCTTTTACCTCCTTAGTTAAGTTTATTTCTAGGTATCTTAATTTTTTTGGTGTAATGGTAAATTGGATTGTTTTTTTAGTTTCTCTTTCTGTGAGTTCTTTATTGGTGTATAAAAAAGCCATAGATTTCTGGGTGTTAATTTTGTATCCTGCTACATTGCTGAATTCATTTATCAAGTCTAGTAGTTTTTTGATGGAGTCTTTGGGTATTTTTATGTACAATATCATGTCATTTGCAAATAATGACAGTTTTACTTCTTTTCCAATTTGGATGCCTTTTATTTCTTCTTCTCATCTGATCGCTATGGCTAGCCCTTCCAGTACTATGTCGAACAGGAGTGGTGAAAGTGGGCATCCCTGTCTTGTTCCTGTTCTTAGAGGAAATGGTTTTAATTTTTGCCCATTGACTATGATGTTGGCTGTAGGTTTGGCATATATGGCCTTTATCATGTTGACATATGCTCCTTCTCTTCCAACTTTGTTGAGAGTTTTTATCAAGAATGGGTGTTGGATTTTGTTGAATGCTTTTTCTGCATCTATTGATATGATCATGTGATTTTTGTCTTTCAATTTGTTTATGTGATGTATCACGTTTATTGATTTGCTAATATTTTACCAGCCTTGCATCCCTGGAATAAATCCCACTTGATCATGGTGTATGATCTTTTTAATATATTTCTGGATGCCATTTGCTAATATTTTGTTGAGGATTTTAGCATTTATATTCATCAGGGATATTGGCCTGTAATTCTCTTTCTTTGTAGTGTCTTTATGTGGTTTTGGAATTAGGGTAATGCTGGCCTCATACAAAGAGTTTGGAAGTGTTCCTTCCTCTTGGATTTTCTGAAATAGTTTGAGGAATATAGGTGTTAGTTCTTTGAATGTTTGGTAAAACTCCCCTGTGAAGCCATCTGGATCTGGGCTTTTGTTTGGTGGGAGTTTTTTTTTTTTTAATACTGCTTCTATTTCATCAGTTGTTACTGGCCTATTTAGTTTTTTTTATTCTTCCTGATTCAGTTTTGGGAGATTGTATTTTCCTAGGAATTTGTCTATTTCATCCATGTTGTCCAGCTTGTTGGCATATAGTTGTTCATACTATTTTCTTACAATCCTTTGTATTTCTGTTGTATCAGTGGTTACTTCTCCACTTTCATTTCTGATTTTATTTATTTGGGTCCTCTCTGTTTGTTTCTTGATGAGTATAGCTAATGGTTTATTAATTATGTTTAGCCTTTCAAAGAACCAGCTCTTGGTTTCATTGATTTTTTGTATTTTTTTAGTCTCTGTGTTATTTATTTCTGCTCTAATCTTTATTATTTCCTTCCTTCTACTTACTCTGGGGTTTTCTTGTTGTTCTCTTTCTAGTTCTTTAACTCCACAGGGAATTTTGTGCGTTGGCCCTTTAGGAGGGTGCCTGAATTTTCAGCTGTTCCTTTCTGGCAGACAGCCCCCTGCTGATTTTCATAGCCATATGTTATGTGGGTACCCTCCTCTGTTCTGGTGTTCTCTGCTGGGGGCCCAGCTTGGGGATTAGATGCAAGAGTTCTCAGTGGCAACCCCCCACAGCTGAGCTATCTCTCAGGGACTTCAGTTGTTTTCTGTTGGCACCAGGCCAGCCCTTTGGCACCTCCGCCCCTCCTAATAGTCTCTTGTGTGGTCTCCACTTTTGGTCCTTGGGTATCAGGGTTCTGTCCTGCGAGTTTTCAGTTGATTATTCAGGAAGTTTTTCTGTATTTTAGTTGTAATACCAGTTTGTTCCTGGGAGCATGTCCATGTAGCATCCACTTACTCTGCTGCCATTTTAAATCTGCCATCATATTTTATTTTACCAAATTTCTTATCAAGAGATATTGATTTGTCCCCAAAGTTTACAATTATGAACAATGTAATACATCATTTCCATGTAGGCAAGTATGTCACCAGGAAGTCACAGGGTGGACTTCTAGGCTACAGGGTGTGAGTGCTTTGCATTCTGATGGGTCATTGCAGTGTCCCTCTGTAGGCAATTGGACAACGTACAGTCACATGAAATTTGGGCAACACATGAGAGAGACTCTTTCCTTGCATCCTTACCATCCTTTTCATCTCTAACAATTTGGTTGGCAAACATTATTTTATGGCTTATACTTGCATTTCTTATATATTTTAGCACTATTTATATTTCTGTGGATTGTCAGCTCATGACTATTATTTTTCTGCGTTATTGATCATATGACATTTAATAAGGAATTCTGTGTATATTAGCCCTTTGGAATATGGGAATATTACTCCAGTTTTTGTTAATCTTTAAATTACATTTCTTTCACTATGCCAAAAAGTATAATTAAATTGATCACTACTCCATTATGAAATTGTTTTAAATTCTTAAGGATTTAGCCTCCCTTATTGCAATTTTAAATGGGATATTTTCTTTCATATATATTTTTAAACATTTTTATTATAAAATATGTTATGAAATGATATTTAACAAGGCATTAACAATAATCTCTCTCTCTCTCCTCATTCCCTCTCAGAAGGAACTATTACCTGCATTAAGTGTGTGTGTCATTCATACCAATTCTTTAAAGTACTTTTACTACATAGGGAGTAAAAGTTGTAAACAACACATGGGATTTTTTGGTATGTTTTTAAACTTTACATAAATGCATTCATCGATAGCTGGATTTTTGTCATTCAATATATTTGAGAGAATGTATCCATACTGATATGTGTAAGTCCAGTTCATTCATTACGATGGAGGACTATTTTACAATTTATTTCCCATCCTCCTGCAAATGTACATTTAGGCAGGGTGTCTTTCTTTTTCTATTCACAGCAATGATTCTAGGGAATTCTGGTTTAGAGCCCTTTTACACAAGAGAGACAATTTTTCTGACCGTGGAATGGAAGGGTTGTGGGTAACTCACCACCAAATTTCCCAGACAGTGTCCAATTGTTTTGAAGGTGATCTACTCCCACCAGCTGTGTTTAAGAGTTTCCTGTGTCTCACATCTGGATTTTCACTTGTTTTAATGAAATTTTCACATGTTTTCCCGATCTGAAGGGGTATGAGAGAGTACCACATTTCATTTGAATTTCCTAATTATTAGTGAGTTTGAGTCATTTTTCATATGCTCATTAACCATCTAGATTACCTTTTTAAAATGAATTACTTGTTTATATCTTTTGTATACTTTTCACTTTCTTTTTTTAAAAAACCATTATAATTTCTATGTACCTTGCTAGGAAGGTTATTGCGTTGATTTTATATGTGAATTATGTACTACATACCATGGCGGTATGACATGGCACTTACATCCTGACATAAATAAATCAGCTTTTCAAACTTAAATGTTCAACAAACTCCAAGAAATCTTGTTAAAACCAGATTTTCCTTGAGGAGGTTTGAAGTGGAAACTGAGAGTATGTTTCTCAAGAGCTCCCAGGCAGCAACATCTGGAGGCCTCAGTCACTTGAATGGAAAAGGTTTAAATACAATTAAAATTGTTTTTTAAAATTTTTGGTTGAATTTATTAGTGGAAATGTCTAGGCCTAATTCTTTAAATCTGTATGTACTTGTTTATGAATATTGGTAGGTTTAAACTTTTCATTATTTCTGAGGTTAGTTTTGGCAATGCATACTTTCCTAGTACAGTATCCATGTCAAATCAGTTCTCTTAAATATCTGCAAAGAACTGACCAAAGTTGTTTTTGGAGAAACATCCATGCTGTATTTTATAGTGGCTGTACCATTTTGCATCCCTCTATCATGCGTAATGATTCCAATTCGCCCACATCCTTGCCAATAATTGTTACTTTCTCTTTTGCTTTCTGAGTTATCTTAAAACTAAAATTTATTTATTTTCAATTGCAGTGTACATTCAATATTATTTTGTATTGGATTCAAGTGTACAGCATAGTGGTTAGACAATAATATAGACAAAGTGTTCTCCTTGATATTTCCAGTACCCACCTGGCACCTTACATAGATATTACAATATTATTGACTACTAGAGGCCTGGTGCACAAAATTTGTGCATGGGTAGAGTCGCTAGGCCTGGCCAGTGATCAGGGTCGATTGGGGCCTTCCTTCCTAGGCTGGGGCCTTCCTTCGTTCCGTGCCACCCTCTGGTGGTCAGTGCACGTCATAGCAAGTGGTTGAACTCCCAGTCAGTCGAACTCCCGAGGGGACAATTTGCATATTAGCCTTTTATTATATAGGATAGTTCCTATATTGTGCTTTACATCCCCATAGTTATTTTGTAACTGCCAATTGGTATGTCTCAAACCTTCATCTTTTATTTTTTTAATGTTTTTATTTATTTTTAAAGACAGTATTATTATTACTTTTTAAATATATTTTATTGATTTTTTACAGAGAGGAAGGGAAAAGGATAGAGAGTTAGAAACATCGGTGAGAGAGAAACATCGATCAGCTGCCTCCTGCACACCCCCTGCTGGGTATGCGCCCATAACCAAGGTACATGCCCTTGACCAGAATCGAACCTGGGACCCTTCAGTCTGCAGGCCAACACTCTATCCATTGAGCCAAACCCATTTGGGCAAAATCTTCATCTTTTTAAATGATCTCTGAATGACATTTCACCTAGCATAACACCCTCTAGGTCTATCAATGACATCACATATGATAAGATTTCATTCTTTATTATGGACAAGTAATATTCCTCTAAATAATTGTCCCACAACTTTTATATCCACTTGTCTATTGATGGGCACTTGGGTTGCTTCCATATCTTGGTTATTGTAAATAACACTGCCGTGAACACAAGAGTGCATGTAATCTTTTTTTTTTAAAATATACTTTATTGCTTTTTTACAGAGGAAGGGAGAGAGATAGAGAGTTAGAAACATCGATGAGAGAGAAACATCGATCAGCTGCCTCCTGCACATCTCCTACTGGGGATGTGCCCGCAACCCAGGTACATGCCCTTGACCAGAATCGAACCTGAGACCCTTCAGTCCGCAGGCCGACGCTCTATCCACTGAGCCAAACTGGTTTCGGCTGCATATAATCTTTTGATTAGTGTTTTGGGTTTCTTCAGTGCCACGTGTGATGAGTACTATAGGCTTATATAATAGTTTGACATCAAGTAGTGTGATTCCTCCAAGTTTGTTGTTCTTTCTCAATATGGCTGTGGCTATTTGAAAGCATTAGTGGTTCCATATTATTTGTTCTCATTCTATGGAAATACACCATTGGTCTGTTGATAGGAGCTGCATTAAATCTACAGATTGCTTCAGGTAGTATGGACATTTTAACAGTGTCAATTCTTCCTCTTGATGAACACAGTATATGCTTCATATTATTTTTACCTCCTTGGTTATATTTATTCCTAGGTATTTTATTTTTGGATGCAATAATAAATGGGATTGTTTTCTTAGTTTCCCTTTCTGATAGTTCACTATCCTATATAATAAAAGTGTAGTATGCAAATTGCCCCCTCCACCAGGAGTTCTTCTGGGAGTTTGACCAGGGGGTGGGGCTGACTGGGGGATGAAAGGGAATACCCGGCCGGCGGCTGCCTCCAGCCACTAGGGACCCTACCAGTGTTACCTCTCCTCTTTCATTTCATGCACTGGGCCTCTAGTTGATATATAAAATGCGATTGATATCTGAATATTTAGTTTGTGGCTTGCTACTTTGCTGAATTCATTTATCAGTTTTATTAGTTTTTTGATTGAATATTTAGGATTCTCTATATACAGTATCATGTCATTTGCAAATAATGACAACTTTACTTCTTCATTTCCAATTTGGATGCCTTTTATTTCTTATTCTTGTTTAATTGCTGTGGCTAGGAAATCCAGTACTTTGTTGAGTAAGAGTGGTGAAAGTTGACACCTCCATCTTGTTTCTGATCTTAAGCAAAATGCTTTAGTTTCCCCCCATTGAGTAGGATATTGGTTGTGGGTTTGTCATATATGGCCTTTATTATGTTGAATTGTGTTCCATCTATTTATTTCCACATTGTTGAGAGTTTTTATCACAAATAATTGCTGGAAATTTTAAAATGCTTTTCTGCATCTATTGATATAATCATATAATTCTTATTCCTCTTTTGTTTATGTAGTGTATCACATTAAGTGACACAGATATTGCACCAACCTTGCATCCCCAGAATAAATTTCACTTGTAATGATATATGATGTTCTTAATGTATTGCTGGTTTCAGACTGCTAATATTTTTTGAAGATTTTTGCATCTATGTTCATCAGGGATATTGGCCTATAATTTTTTTTCTTGTAGTGTCTTTATCTGGTTTTGGAATTAGGAAAATGCTGGCCTCATAAAATGAGCTCGGGAGTCTTCTTTTCTTTTAAATTTCTTGGAATAGTTTGAGAAGAGTAAGTGTTATTTCTTCTTTGAATGTTTGGTGAAATTCACCATGATGCCACCCAGTCCAGGATTTTTGTTTTTTGGAAGTTTTTTTTTTATTACTTCTTCTATTTCATTCATTGTAATTGGTTTGTTCAGCTTTTCTGTTTCTTCTTGATTCAGTTTTGGAAGATTGTATGTTTCTAGGAATTCATCCATTTCTTCTAGTTTGCCCAGTTTGTTGGCATATAGTTGTTAGCAATCTTACCTAATAATAGACAAACATGTAAATTAACTATCCCTCCGCTATGCTCACCAGCCAATCAGGAGAGTATGCAAATTAACACAACAAAGATGGCAGTTATTTAACGTCAATGCTTCCTTGTTGATTTTCTTTCTGGAAAATCTAGAAATAGCGCTATAAATTGATGTGAATTGGGTGTTTAAATCTCCTATGACTGTGTCACTGTTTATCTTTCCCTTTCTGTTCATCAAGATTTGCTTGACATATTTAGGTGCTCCTATGTTGGGTGCATAAATGTTTACAAGGGTTATATTCTCTTGCTGGATTGCTCCCTTTGTCATTATGCAGTGTCCTTTGTCTCTTATTATAGTCCTTGTCTTAAAGTCTATATTTTTTCTGATGTAGGTATTGCTACCCAGCTTCGTTTTCATTTCCAATTGCATGAAATACCTTTTCCATCTCTCTACTTTCAGTCTGTGTGTGTCTTTTGTTCTGAGTCATCTATGTCTTTTGATTGGAGCATTTAATCCATTTACATTTAAGTGATTATTGATGGTTATATATTTATTACTATTTTGTTCTTTATAATGATGTTACTCTTTTTTCTGATTCTTAAAGATGTCCCATTAACATTTCTTCTAATACTAGTTTGGTGGTGATGAACTCCTTTAGCTTTTACTTGTCTGGGAGGCTCTTTATATGTCCTGCAATTTTAAATGCAAGCCTTACTGTGTAGAGTAGTCTTGGTTCTAGATATTTCCTTTTTATCACTCTGAATATTTCATACCAATCCCTTCTGTCCTGAAATGTTTCTGTTGAGAAATCAGCTGACAGTCTTAATCAGTTATCTGGAAGCTTGCTTGCAGATAACTATCTTTCCTTTGCTGCTTTTAAGATTGATTCTTTCTCTTTAACCTTTGGCATTTTAATTATGATGGGCCTTGGTGTTTGCCTCTGGGTTCATCTGGTTTGGGGATCTCTGTGATTCCTGGACTTGTCTGTCTCTTTCTTCACCATGTTAGGAAAGTTTTCATTCATTGTTTCTTCAAATGGGTTCTCAATTTCTTGCTCTCTCTCCTTCTGGTACCCCTATGATACAGATATTAAGATTCACATTGTCTCAAAAGTCCCTTAAACTGTTCTCATTTTTTAAATTCTTTTTTTTTTCTTTTTGCTCCAATTGTGTGTTTTCTGCTACCTGGTCTTCCAAATTACTGATTCCATTTTCTACTTTATCTAACCTTCTATTCATTTCTTCTAGTCTATTTTTCATTTCAAATATTCTATTCTTTATGTCTTAATGGTTCTTTAACCATGGTTTCTATGTATTTTTTATGTTTACGAACTCTTTGTTCATCCATTATTCCCCTACGTTCCTTGAGCATTTTTATAACCATTGTTTTGAACTCTGTATCTGGTAAATTGCTTGCGTTTATTTCATTTAATTCTTTTTCTGGGGATTTTTTTTACTCTTTTTTGGGGGCATATTTCTTCCCTTCTCTCACCCTCCTTCCTGCCCCAGTTTGGCTTTCTTTCTGTATTTGTTTCTATGTATTAGGTAAATCTGCTGTGTCTCCCAATCTTGGTATGGTGGCCTTATGTGGTAGGCATTGCTTGACACTTAGTAGTGCAGTCTCCCTGATCCCCTGAGCAAGGTGTTCCAGGAATGTCTTCTGTATGGGTTATGTGAGCCCTTCTGTTGTAGTTGAGTCTTGATTGCCTTTGGCCCATCTGTGTGTGAGGTTGACCCTTAGGCTGGCTGACTGTAAGGATCAATCTGGACCACAGTGTATGAACCAGTGTGTGTGTGCTGACCACACAAAGTGGAATTTGCCCCAGCATGGTCTGGTGCCTTGCAAGATCTTCATTTGAATGTGCTGCTTTATGGGATATTTCAGTTGTGCTCTGAAGTTGTCTGAAGCCTGTCACTGGTTATGTTGGTTCTGGGGCCTCTTCGGAGGGACTCCAGTGCATTTGAATGTCAGATGCTTCCTGTGACTGACCCTGGACTATCTTTTTGGAGATACAAAGTGATCCACAGTTTGTGGCTGCCCCTATTGGGCTTGAGTGTAAATAGAAAGATGGCTAACCAAGGCCGTCTTCCACCAGCACTGAGCCTGGGGGCAGGTCAGCAAAAAGCTCAACATACTGCAAGAACTGCCTCTGCCTGCCAGCTGCTTGTTATACTTAATCGCTAAGATACCCTCTGGCAGGATCTGAGTTGCATGTGGTCGGTTCTCAGTCAGTCCTCAGTTAGGCGCAAGTGGTGTTCAGCAGATTGATACAGATTTATACTCAGTGCTGCTGCTGGATTTGAGGCCACTCAGCAAAAGTCCAAGGACACCTACCGCTAGTGGGGTGCCGCTGACCGTTTTTGTGAGTCAGAGTCTCAGGGACTCATCATTGTGAGGCCAGCAGAGTTTATGGGGCCCAAACAGACCAAGATTTGACCATTGAAGGGAGGACTTTGCAATGGTCATGTGTGCAAGGAAAATATGGCCTCCATCCTAGAGCCACACAACTCAATCCATCCTAGATTCTGCCCAGACCTCCTCCAGGACCTGAGCTTGGCAGGGTGGAGCCAATTGGAGTTTGGAGAGTGGGTCTGGTGGACCTCCTATGGGGGGTGGTGTGTGGCAGCACTGGTCAGGCTCACAGGATGGATGGGAATGGCCCCTGCTCCAGAGCCACACAACTGAGTCTCTGACATTTGTTTTGTCCACCTAGATCTCTGTACCTCCACCTCAGGTAGCTGACTCCACGGGGCATGAGCTTGGCAGGGGGGGTTGACAACAGTCAAGAGGGTGGGGCTATTGCATTTCCCCCAGGCTGATGTGCTATGCAGGGGGGTGCTCAACCCAAGAAAGACAGTGTCTGTGGGAGTGTGGAAGAGGGACTCAGTACAGGAACTCTGATGGCTGTCGCTTTAGCTCTCTCACTGGAGCCACATAACCCAGTCTTTCCTCTCACAACTCTAGTTTTCTCTCAGTTGCCCTCCTCCTGCCAGATCTTGGGGGTAAGTAACTATGAACAAAGATTTTGTGTGTTGGCCCTTTAAAAGGGTGCCTTCATATCTATCAGACTCCTACCTCTCCCTGGCAGACAGAATCCTCACTGATTTCACAGCCAGTTGTTATGTGAGCTCCTCTTCCTGTCTCTGGTGATCTGGGCTGGGGACCCAGTATGGGGCTGAGACCCTCTCTCCTCAGGGGGAACCTTTGAAGCTGAGATATCCCTCTGCATTCTCAGTCACACACATTGGTGAAGGGCAAGCCCTTTTTGCATCTCTGCCCTTCCTACTAGTCTCGATGCAGCTCCTTCTGTAAATCCTTGTTTATAAGAACTTCTGTTCAGCTGGTCTTCAGTTGGTTATGCAGGTTGATTGTTTTATATTTTAGTTGTAATTCCAGTGTGGTTCTGGGAGGAGGTGAGTGTAACTTTCATCTTGGACTTTACAAAGTACTTTTTAAAGATTATTTTCTTTTATCTGTGGTTTTGTCTCTATTCTTATTTCTTATTTTATGTATTTATACTTCAATTAGCTAATGTTTTATCTATTTTACTTTACCTATTTAAAGTTCTACTTTGTGAATATATTTATTCATTCTCCCTTTTTGGATTTTCTTATAAATTTCTGCTTTTATCTTTATTGTGTGTGGATTTTTTTTCTGATTACTTTTTTATGACTTCTTGAGTATTGTACTTAATTAAATTTAAAAAATATTTCTGTTTATTAATATTAAAATTATAAATTTTCCATTGAGTTCTACTTTAATTGTATCACATAGAGCCTGATAGTATTAGTTTCTAATAGACAACAAGGCTCACTTTGTTGTTTGTTTTTTACTACAGAATTATTTAGTTATTCTAAAAATAACTCTAGTTTTAGTTTTACTCTATTTGAATATGTAGTATTTTCAACAATAAAGATGAATTTTAAAAAATGTTGTTTTTGATAGGTTCTCTTGATCTATCATAAGCTGAGAGAGGCATAATGCAATAATAAGTCCCTTTTTAGAGATGTGTTTCTTGTGATTTCTGTAGGTTTATCTTGAAGCTACATTATTTAGTGTACAAAGAGTTCTTCATTGTAGACTGTAGTTTTTATCAATTTAATGTGCCTGTTTTCACTTTTATAGCACTTTTGAGGCAACTGTCAGTCTATGGTCATTTTCTTTATTCCAGTCCTTTTAAGCTCTCTTTAGCTGTATCTATTTATGATGAGGCTGACCTAGAAGCCCTGAGTGATTCTGGTTTCTGAACAAAGTGAATCAAGTTTCCTAGCTCTTACAGATGTTTGCCATCTTGATCTGGTCCATGGTTTTCCAGAATCTTCAACTCAGAATAAGACCCCCAACTATTTCTTTTTAAATAAGCATTCTGTTGAAACAAAACAGTGAAAAAAACAAAGGAGAGACAGGAATAGAGAAAGTTTTCTGCCTTGACTGGAGCTATCATACCCAGAAAGAAACAATAGGAGTCTCTCTGTTCTAGACTGTAGTCCAGTGTGTCCAGAGCATTGTGTTGGGATATCACAGCCAGCCTCCTGAAGAAGGTCTGAAAGAAGAATAAAGGAGGAGTTGTGGAGTGATTGCACTGGAGGACCCCAGGGAAATGGATGGATGACTCAATAATTTCTTCTTTTTTCTTGATGGGATGAACTGGAGACAATTCCATGAGCCAGAAAGGGCAGTTGTCAATATTTTTGGAGGTCTTTAAAAATCATCTTATAATTTTATATCATTACTAGAGGCCCAGTGCACGAAATTCATGCATGGGTAGAGTCCCTAGGCCTGGCTGGTGATCAGGGCCGATCATTGGCCTTCCTGCTGCTGGCTGGGGCCTTCCTTCCCTGGCTACCAGCTGCTGGCTGCCGGCCACGGCCTTCCTTCATTCCGCATTGCCCACTGGTGGTCAGTGCACATCATAGCGAGCAATCAAACTCCCGAGGGGACACTTTGCATATTAGCCATCTACACTAATAAAAGAGAAACATGGTAATTAGCGTACGACCGCTACCCTTCCCATTGGCTAATCAGCATATCCTTATGCAAATTAACTGTAAGCCAATAAGGCGGCCGGCAGCCAGGCAGCTGGAAGCGAACATGAGGTTTGCTTGCTCCAGTGACTGCAGACTCCAACGTTCCCCGCCTGCCTTGCCGGCCTCTAAGCTACAACTCTAAGAAACTATGTTGCAAATATAGAAGCTAAACAAAACCCCAGAAAAAAGCTTTCAACCAGCCGGGATCTCAGAGGTAGAGTTATACATTGTTTCGATTATAGCAGTGGAAGCCTCAGAGCTAGAGCCAGAGCTAAAGCTGGCCCAGATTAAAAAAAAAAAAAAAGAAAAAGAAAAAATGAGTGGGTGGGAGCTTCAGTCAATGCAGCTGAAGCAGCCCTCAGCTCCCCACCAGACGTGGCAGGCACCCAGTGGGACCCCACCCTGATTCAGGACACCTCTCGGGTAGAGAGGGGACAAGGCTTTTTCCTATAAGGAATGGTATATATCCTCTCCATC